>NC_053157.1:231544935-231566929 GCF_016835505.1 Polypterus senegalus | reverse complement strand
CGGTTAATAAGTAGCGGGTGTCAAAGCACAGTGTGCCCGACAAGAGAATGGGGCGTGATGACCGAAGGGACCGGGGAAGCACCAATCATACCGGTACAGCTGAACAGTTCTGTTACACGGAGTGAGGCGGCACTGATGACGCCACCTCCTAAAAAACATAAATCAACGGGCGTACAGACAGCAAAGGGGCTCTCTCTTTCTGGTAGAGAGTCCCCAGCTGTATCCAAGTCCCAGAGTAAACAGGAGGTCCCCAAAGTAAAGCGCGGGTCTCCTGACAAGATGGGAAAAAGAATCGAGAGCTGCGAGGCAGCTGTAAAACCCTCCTTAGCGGGGGAAAGGGTGGAGCTGACAGAATTCCCGAGATGTTTCAGGTCTCGGGAAGAGACAACCAGGAGGACGTCGGCGGTGCTACAACTGTCGGCAACCAGGACACGCGTGGCGAGATTGTTCCCGGAGAACAGGGGAGCGGTGGGATAGAAGATACACCGTTCCCCCAAGGTTCGTTGGGAGGTTTAAACAACACAGCCAAGGTCCGGATGATGCATCCTCCTGGAGGAGGACGTCCCTCGCGGGGATTGACGCTCCGCCCCAGTTGTCGTCGCTAAGGGGGGGGGAACTGTGGTGGATTGCCGGCATTTTACTCCGGCCCTCAACCCCTGGCCGCTAGGAGAAGCTCTCCCGAGAGCATATACCGGCCCCGAATTCCAGCACGGCCTCATGGACTATGTAGTTTTTATACACAGCCCTGCTGGATACCTAGGGGGCCGCTGGGAGTCACTGTCGGGAGGCCAATGGACTCATTTGGGCACCATGACCTGGAAGTTCGTCACAGGAAGAGCGACGGGCTTCCG
This sequence comes from Polypterus senegalus, assembly GCF_016835505.1. Lineage (NCBI taxonomy): Eukaryota > Metazoa > Chordata > Cladistia > Polypteriformes > Polypteridae > Polypterus > Polypterus senegalus. The sequence goes on along the minus strand of NC_053157.1, from coordinate 231,566,078 downwards.
GGGTGAAGAAAAGTACTGTTTACCCTGACCCGGAAGGAATAAGGACTTGTGGAACTGTTGGGCCGAAAGACTTCCGGGTCAGGAGGAATAAAAGGACTCTAGGAACTCCCAGACAACGAGCTGAGTTGGGAGGCAGGGTGGCTAAGCGTCTGGAAGTGGAGGATTGTGATTTATTGGTTTATTGTATTGTTTATTGAAGAATAGTGGAGTGGTGGTGCTTTGTGCACAATTATTATAATAAATAATTATTGGACTTTTTATCTGGTGTCTGACGTGTGGTCTGAGGGTGCAAGGCTGCGAGCATACCCTTAATCTGTCACAATATATATATATATATATATATATATATATATAAAAATACATACACACATATTATGGGGTGCCAAACAGGCAAATCTAATGATTTTCAGAATATATAAGTTCAGTGTCCTGAATATATATCACCATAACCTGATTATATAAAGTCAGCATCGTAATATATAAAGTCAAAGGCTGATTATATAAAGTCATCCATCTATCCATTACCCAACCTGCTATATTCAGGGTCACGGGGGTCTTCTGGAGCCAATCCACGCCAACACAGGACTCAAGGTAGGAAACAAACCCCGGGCAGGGTGCTAGCCCACCGCAGGGCACACACACACACAATTTAGGATCACCAATGCAACTAACCTGCCTGTCTATGGGCAGAAACCCACGCAGACACGGGGAGAACATGCAAACTCCACTCAGAGAGTACCAGGGAAGCGAACCCGGGTCTTCTAACTGTGAGGCAGCAGTACTACCCACTGCGCCACCCTATAAATAGTCAGCGTCGGAATATATAAAGTCACTCCTGAATATATAAACGCAAAGCCTAATTATATAAAGTCAGCATCGGAATATATAAAGTCATTCCTGAATACATAAAGTCATTCCAGAATATATAAAGTCAGCATCAGAATATATAAAATTATTCCCAATTATATATAACGTCAAGGCCTGATTATATAAAGTCACCATTGGAATATATAAAATCATTAACGAATATATAAAATTTCCATGCTTGTCATTTTACTTGTACCAGCTTGTTGGATGGCATGCATGCACCATGTGAACAGATAAATATGGCCTCCTGCAGAGGATGGATCCTTCATTTCAGAAGGTCTTTTCCACACTTAATTGCTAGAGAGAATATCCACTGTGATGTGGATGATGATCTGTGGCCTGACGGACAAGAATGTCAGGATGTATAAAAGATGTACGGCTGTGCCCACACCAAAGAGATGAAGCTATAATTTTATTTCTACAGTTCATATACACAATATATATATATCTTAAATTTTGTTAGACTTAGCTATTGGTTATGCTTATTTGACTGTTACTAAATGTAAAATAACATTTTGAATTTTGTTGACATGCATTTTTTGTTTTCTTTTAACTTATGTAATGATTATTATAATTCTGCTCTGGGCAAACTAACTTATTATTGCAATTTGGGATGCTTTATCACTACTTTAAATGCACTGTCACAGTTCTACAAAGTACTGGATTTCTAGCACTTTTACGAAGTTGTGTTCCAAATGAAGGACTACCCCATCCACTCCTTCAGTGTCCTCTTCCTCAAGTCAGCTGTAATTACCAGCATTTGCTTCAATCTCACAGGATTTAGCACGAGTCACAACCAGCAAACACCAACACCTGCCTTAACCCTACGTGAATTGGGAATTTCCAATACCTAGCAAAAAAAGAACACATCATACCTTCAGAACTCAACACTTGATTTCACCATGTGTCACCTCTGTAAGAGTCTTCACTTGCACCGAGCCAGCAAAATTACCTCTGCACCGGAAGAATCATTACAGCAAATTCCAATGTTTACTTCACCCCTGGAAAAACCTGTGCTTGCTGTGACCTAGCAAAACATCAAACCCTGTTTCAACCCTGCAAGAGTCAGCACCCTCCTCAGCTAAGCCGATTGTGACTACACAAGCTAATTTAAGAAAGGTGAAAGTGCAGCCTCAAGCACAAGGACAGCAGCACTACGCCATTTAAACTTGTGGTTCATCTCAACCCCTACTCTAACAAACAAGTTACTTTCTTTATTTGACTTTTGCTTTTTTATTTCTGACTGTGCATTATAGAATTGCGTATATTTAATTTATCTAACGGTATAAAAAATAAAGGACACTTTCTGTCATTTTCAAAGATTGTTGAATAAGTTCTGCATATTTGGAATTGTCTGCATGTCTATTTTTACCCAATTGATGTCATCTGAATTTTTTCTTTAAATTTTATAACTGCGTTGTACTGAATTATTACTTTTCTGTACATTACAAGCAAACATGTCTATCCCCATTACATTGTTCTTTTATTTACTGTATATCTATAATATAGAGAAGTGAACATGCTGCAATTTTAATGTTTCAAATTCAATATATTCCCTGTTCAGTCTGTTTGTTAAATGAATCTTCTTTGTGCATTCACTTTCAATTCAAATGACCCATCATCTATACTAATAAAAGGCAAAGCCCTCACTGACTCACTGACTCACTCACTCTCTCACACACTCATCACAAATTCTCCAACTTCCTGTGTAGGTAGAAGGCTGACATTTTGCAGGCTCATTCCTTACAGCTTACTTACAAAAGTTGGGCAGGTTTCATTTCCAAATTCTACGCGTAATGGTCATAACTGGAACGTATTTTTGTCCATATACTGTAATAGACTGCAGCTCGATAGCCGTGGGAGGCGGAGTTTCGTATTAAAGCATTTAACCAATCACATTTCAGCCATCATTTGTTGCCAGGCATAGAGGCTTTCACAATCTGTTATGCAGGCACTCTATCACAGAATAAATGTCGATTAACCTGTTGCTTCAACCAATCAGATTTTGAGTTGGTGTCAGTAGGACCCTCTAGCAGGCGTGCATAGCGTCCACTGTATTCAGTCCCATTGATTGGATAGAAACCGATATAAGGAACTCTCCGATGCCAATGAGCACGCAAAGCGCTCCAAGCGAAGATCGTCGCGTGCACTACGGCCAACTCCATGGCAGGATTCTGGACAATATTATTTGCCAAACACAGACCAGATTTCAAGACCACAAAAAACTGATGTTTGTCATGCTCCTTGACCCCCAGAAATTTCGGGAATACAAGAAAAATTTCACGCATGCAGCCTTCTCCAGTTTAACACAAGACCCATGGAGCGCTTTTTGATCTGTCTCGGCTAAAAACAGAACTGACTGTAATGTATGCATTGAATGATTTTTTAGGAAAATCTCAACTGATCTCCTTGACTTCCTTCATCAGAAAAATCTGAATGAGAGCATGGGGCAGCTGTTCACATTGGTATGTTTGGCGTTGACCATTCCTGTGTACACTGCTTCTGTCGAGCGGACATTTTCAGCCCTAAAGCAAAATCAAACTTATGCCAGAAATACAACAGGGCAGGTTCGACCTTCAGCATTAGCTTTGATGGCGATAGAAAGGGACTTATTGATGGATCTGAAGCACACGGATAATCCGATACGACAGAGTAATTGAACTGTTTTTGAGGAAAGAGAGGACGATGGATTTTGTTTACAAATAATCCGAATTTTTGGTGAGTAAAATGTTATTATTTTCCTAAATAATATTGCAAGTTTATGAGTTATTATTGATGTTGTTTATGTGTGTTGGCAGCTGTGGCTATATATATATGCCCACACCCGATCTACATGCTGTCAAATAAACATACCACAAGCCGTGGCACAACACGGGAGACTTCACCTTTAGCACTGACGTCCAAAGTTCAATTCCTGAGAGGGGGTGCAGGGAGTGTGTACGCCTGATGAGCCCAGAATTAGGGCGAAACACATGCCGCGTACTGTTTATAGTGGACGTCATCTGAATTTTTTCTTTAATTTTTATAACTGCATTGCACTAATTTATTACTTTTCTGTACATTACAAGCAAACATGTATATCTCCATTACATTGTTCTTTTATTTATGTATATACTATAGAAGTGGGCATGCTGCAATTTTAATGCTTCAACTTCAGTATATTCCCTGATCAGTCTGTTTTGTTAAATTAATCTTCTTTGTGCATTCTCTTTCAATTGAACTGACCCATCATTATTAATTGCAAATGGTGGCACAATTTATACTGAATAATTATTAATACAATCTTGTTTTTGGTAGTGACAATACTGAGTGTTTTGTTTAAATGGTGCTGGCCCAATCTCACATATTAACACAACGGAAATGAACAGATTTGAGCAGAGGCTTCACTTGTAACAACACAGTCCACAAATGGCACTCACTTTGCTGGACTCGCCGGTAATCCCACAAAATTAAACAGCTCAGAAACTGAGCATCCTGATCAAAGTTTGGCTGATCACTTACAAACATATTCTAGAACAATAAGGGTCTTACTTATCTTTATTTAAGAGATAATAAAACTTGAGCCTTTAATTATGGGAACAAAATTAAAGGAAAAGGATTGTATATGCCTTATAAATGGAGAGTGAAAACTTTTCAAGCTCAGTATTCTCAAACCGTGACTCACAGCTAGGACCTTGTTATTCTAAGGTGTGTGACATTAAGTGTGTGTGTGTACAGACTCTGTGTGCTCTTCATATGCTGCTTGCCTGGGTAGTCATATAGGATTATGTCCAGCTGAAATATCTGCCATCTCTCACTCGTTAACAGTAGTCATGAGATGATGATGATGATGCACATCAGTGTCTGTTATACAACTGGACTCCTGGCAGATAGATAGATAGATAGATAGATAGATAGATAGATAGATAGATAGATAGATAGATAGATAGATAGATAGATAGATAGATAGATAGATAGATAGATACTTTATTAATCCCAAGGGGAAATTCACAAGATAAGCTGATGTGTTAAGCACCTCACTAGAACCTGAGATATGAACTACAAAGAAACATCTGTCAAGTGTTAATCTCTAAATGTAACTTTTGCAGAAATAATATTTATTATAATAAACATTTCCTTGATGTTCTTAAAGAGGTATTAAAAATTCCAAAAGTAAGAAAGGTACAATTAAGTCAAATAACTGAGTAGCCTGATTAACAGGTGCACAGTCACAAAAACTGCAAAATGATTACTCTTTTTAAGGCTGAATATTTACTCTTCACAGATCATTTAACATACTAAACTTCATTATAAAAATAATACTGGAAAGGTGAGTATTAGTCCTATGATAACCGCGTTTCTTACATTTCACATTGATAACATGTGAAGACAACCAAAGGAAGCATTCAATTCACAATTTTATTGCCAGCTTTCTTAATGTTGTCAATTCCCTGATACGTAAACCTGAGAGTGTCAAGTATGTGATTTGTAATATTCTGTAATCATAATACAGCTAAAAAAAACCTGAATACGAGATCCACATGCATGCTGTTGGTATGTTGAGAACAGACATGAATACCATAAAATATTTGACACACATCAGCAAACAAAGAACAGAGGCTGTCCTGCAGGCAGAAGGGGGTACAATGGAATATTAGGAATACATAAAAAAATCAAACAAAGATAAATAGTAATGAAAGTAATAAAACAAATTTTTAGGATTGTGTATTATAGAAGTGAAGATTTAACTGTGAGAATTAATTCAAAGTTTATAATTGTAATACGTTTATAGCCCGTTTTAGTGTGACTTGTTAAATGTAGGCGACTATTTCATTTGGACATTCAAGTAAACAACAACAGTCAAATATTTGTTTTAATTTGTCTGACTTAATCAAGTATGACCCACACTTACGTCTACCTCAATCCGTTAAAATTAGGCGGACACAAATTTATATTCATATGTTCATGGAAATTTTCTTCAGATGTTGTTTAGTAACAATAAACATCTCATATCTAAACTTTTATGATCATTATTTTTCAAAACCGCTAATCACAAATGACAGCAGTATAAATGCACCCTAGTCTTAATAATGCTCTTGACAGTCCTGGCACTAGTAATGTACCATCACAGATGTACTTTATGAATATACACTCCGTCTCTTACAGTCACTTTATCTTACACGTCCACCTTTAGAAATGACTCCCACCCTTCTTTTAAAATATCAGGCAACTGACTGAAGTAGAACTTGAATGACAAATAACACAGATTGGCGATTTGCTGGATAAAAACGTGATTGACTGAGACGTTTTAATTTGTGATTGGCTGATTAGTGCCTGACGTACACAAATTCAATATATGATTGGCTGAAGTCGAAAATGATATGTCACGCCCACTTTACTCCGGTCTGCAGCAATATCTACATGAATATGACTGGCAGATAAACTGCTGCTTCGCTGATACACTGATCTGGGTTTGATTTATGTGCCTGGTTGATCTCTGTGTGAAGATTTACTAGAAAATAATAATAAAAATAATAATTATCATCATCATCATCATTGGAGCTGCCTTTAGAGGTACTGTACATAAATAGACACATGTTCTTTATTTTTAATGTAACTTTAACTGTTGCACAAACTATTTCTACTTTATAACACACACAAAATCAAGAATCAAAACACAGAACAGAAAATCAATTAAACTAATAGTTCATAGATGAAGGACATTTAACAACCACACACCATCTGCAGGTAAAAGTGAGTATCCTGAAATATCCCAAAAAAAAGATGCTAATCACATGAACACTGCCATCTACTGGGCGGATGGAGGATCATTTATACAACAGACAATTCTTAACAGTTATCTCTTTTGAATAAAGCAATACAAGTTAATAATAATGAAACTCAACAAACTGGCAGACCGCTCATTACTGGTTTCGGCCTTGCACTCTTTACTGCCAAGATTGGCTCCAGTCTCTTGCGATCTTGAATTGAATTCAGTGAGATAGAGAATGATGATGATGATGATTAAATTCATCATTTTCATCAAATACTTCCTATGTTACGAGATGAGCTCCAGCCATCACAGGCCTTCACTGGTGTATTTGTGTTTGTGGTGTTTGAAAGAACAGTTTGGTTTCAACACAAAGTGTAATGTGACGTTTCTGTGCATCGTTCAGTGTTTCATGGTAGAAGTACTCCAGAGTTTCACTGTTGTGGTCATGTTGATTGGTGTTTGTTGTGGGAAACGTGTGGTCATCTAATGACTTCCTCAGTCTCAGTATCAGACCAGGTGTCCACAGTCCAGGTAAAGCTCTCCTGGCATATCAGCACCAGACTTTTTTTGGTATCAGGGTACAATGGATGAATGTTTGAAGGAGGTGGGCTCTCTTTTTCTCTTTCCTGTTCTCTCTGTATGGTGAGTAGGTAATGCACTTGGGTCAGTTGTAATACGTGCTGAGGTCTACAGAGAAGGTGATGCTGTGCTGACAGAACATTTTTTCTACGTTATTTGATAGCAAGATACAAATCCACAGGACTTCAAAGAGGCATACGTGATCCACATGCACAAACACGACGGACATTGTGAGCTCTGTGATAACCGTGATGGTGTATCCTAAATAATAAGGCAGTATCGTGGTTTTACTAGTCATTATTCAGCTATGATTTCCTTTATTTAAGCTCTTTAGTGAGTTATTGATTTTTTTTCAATGTAGTTTTTGAATAATTTTATGTAATTGTTAAGAGTGTTCATTTAATTTGTATTTATGTTAGTTTGTATAATACTCCGAGTGGGTTCTGCCGCTGTGCAGCTTACCCAAGGTCTGTGCAGTGTCTTGAGACTTCAATGACGCATCTCCTTCAGCTCTCATCATCTCTCTCACCTTCCTTGTAGCATTCAGGCTTTGTTTGAAGTGTGCAGGCCTCAAATCATAACATGCAATTATTTGGGAATTTTCCATCTCTTCTTCAAATACTAGAAAGGTTGGAAAAGTTGACTTCTGTTATTTGTTCACAAATTTGGTTCAAATGCTCTGAATTGTTTTCTCAATATGAATTCTTTCTAAAATGTTTTGGCTCTTAATAAGTTTTATTTTTTTTTTTAAGTATGGTTGCTAGAATGTGACAAAATAAAAACCTTAAACCTGAAAAGACTGATACACTGGTACCCTGATAATATAATTATACATAATTTGATTCTGATGTCTATCATTAGGGCCTCAGAGGATTTGTCCAGTAGAGATTTGTCCGGCTGTCCAGGAGAGACCTTCTGGTTTACGTACTCAGGCTTTATTGCTAAACATACAATTATCACGTTAGGTTGTGAGAGGTACAGGATGGTTTTGTTATGTTTGACTGAGTGTTGAAGGTGATCAGCTCTCCATAAAAATCAACCTTGGTAGCAGATAAGCTTCAGTGAAGAACATCCTTCAACAACCACATGTCAGTGAATGTCTGACAAAGAAACACAAATAAAAGGGAAGGGATTTTGGTGCAGGCATCACCAGACTTTAATCTTGCCGACTACACCAGTCCAAATTTATGGCTGTAATCAAGTAAAGTAAGTACTGAAGTAATTGTTCATAGTGGTCTGTGGTATTTGTAGTCTAGCAGTCAGGTATGACAAGACAATATAAATCAAGTAGATGATGAAAGAATGACAATCAGACAAGAGGACAAAGAGGCAATCAGATTGTTTTGTACTGCACTTGTCTTCAGTTTACTTTAAAGGACATTCTTTAATTCTTCTTTGCTGGAAATGATTGGTCTGGGTCGGTCCTTTTGGGCTAAAAGAGAAAGAGGCAATTAATCAAATTAGCAGAAAAAGATCAAAGTCCTTGACATTTTATAGGAGACTTTTCACAATCTGATGAGTTCAGTGAATTAATAGAAAGAGACGAGAGAGAAGGCCCTGCTGCAGTGAGCCATCAAACATCTGATGAAGGAATCAAACACAGGTGGAGGTGTAAAATACCTATCCTTTAAAAAAGAACCATCTTTTGTCATACTAAATTTAAACATAACTTTTAATGAAATTATAATAACAGGAATGGGACATCCTGTCTCCTTAAACTCATGACACACCTGTGGGATCCACAGATATCTTTATGCTGGCAAACAAGTCAGTCAGCCCTCCATCCAGTCAGACATTTGCCTCTGTAGCCCAAAAATGCTTACCGACTTATTGAAGTCCAGAAAAATCATCTTCAGCCCTGGAATCCTCCATGTTTCATCATATAAATAGGTGTACTGTGTTTCATTGTGACTGTAAGGATTAAATCAAAGATGAAAAGTCAGGATTTCCATCCCTTTCTTTTTCCACTGTTCATGGATGAGATGCTTTCTAGTTGTAGGACAGCTGGCATAGTAAACAGTTAATTTCACTCTCCTCTTGTACATATTAGCACAATATGTAAGCCAGGACCTTACATTTAAATAAATAAAATAAATAAGCTTGTGGACACCTCAGCGTCCTGCCTCCTATAGCCAAGTGCACCTTTGTGTGTGAAGCTCATTAAACAGCAGGCGGCCATTAAAGCCTCCTTCATTCACATCTCACTGAGCGGCCTGCTGTGCCCGTTTCAGGATGGAGGCTCAGGGGGTCTCTATGAGTGAACTGAACACTGTGGCTCACCACACACACACACACACACACACACACACACACACACACTGAATTTGTGGACTTCTACTGTTCAACTGCCCTCTAATTCTCATACTGTGAATTAAACATTTAGAGAAAAAACATAATTTACAACATAAAAATAACAAAGGTCTTTTCTATTATCAATTTTATTATTATTAAAAATTTAACACAACAATCATTTTCAAATAATAAGAGGAATTCACTTTTGACAAAAAGCCAACCTTTAAACAGAGGACTGAACATCTCAACACCCACTGTAAGAGCCATTTCCTAGTTACATAAGAATCATAAATGTTTTACTAAATGATAGTTCATAATCTATGGGAGGTTCCTATAATCCCCATCAGTTGAATTGAATTGGTATATTCTAACTATTTCTAGCCTCTCTGACTAAACATTATTCTCAGTTAGTGATCAGCCTTGCCATGTGTGCAGTGTAAAGGGCACGTGGTTTTAAACCATGCCTATCATGCCTGGCATAGCTTGTGTGCATGTTTTGTGTGTCAAGAAACATGTAAGACAAAGCACTTGATTGGAAATTTCTGCACCGTATGTTTAAAGCGTACAGAGAAGTTAGGAATCCTGAAGTACAGAAACAACTACAGTTTTACAAGATAAGCTAAGTTTAGAGAAGATACATTTTTTCTTTATTCTTGTGTGGATTTTTGCTTTGAATTTTCACTAAATATTTTTGGACTGAGAGATTTCTTTCTGCACGTGTTTCAACTGTGCCTTACACCCTGGTGCCTACACCCACCAAAGCCAAAGCACAAATAACCTTTCAAAGCTGAAGACCCTCCTGTTCTGAGACCACTGCTATGAAGCTTTGTACACATTTAATGAAAAGAAATAACGTAAAAGAGATAATAACTAGAGGAGGAAAAAGGGAGTGAGACAGAAACGCCTTATATAAACACATAAACACATAGGATGTGAAGAAGGATGACTGTAAACATGAATCACTACTTGCAAGAGACCACCAGGAATAACAATAGAGAAAACAAAGTGGACGACATCTTAAAGTGTTCAGTCAGCTCCTGAAATGTTCACAGTCAGAAGTCATTAAAGTGCACTGGAGACACCAAGCAGGGTTTGTACAAAGGTGACCTCACATCAGGACAAATCAGGACTGTGTCCACACATCAGAAATCAAATGCCAATGATCTTTTGTGCCATCTTGGTCTTCTCTCAACTAAGTGTCAAGTGTGAACAGAGAAAGTCAGAGTGTGTGAGATCTTACACAAAAAAAGAAAAAAATAACAGACAAGAATACTATTAAGTCTGAGGGTGCTGGCAAATGAAATCCTGATAAACCCAACATCATCAGCTAGTGCCCTTGGACCCAATCCAGCCCGTTTTCTCTGAGCCATATGCTTTGCCATATTGCTTGTAGTTCATACCATCCTGGCACATGTGGATAACATGAGTTGCAAAGTCAAAGTCCTGATAAACAAACTACAGCTCAGTACTTAATACTGTTGGACAAGCAAAGCTGACCACTCAACTCGTCAATTTTGGACTCTGTGCCACTGGAATTGGATTTTTGACCTCCTCACCAACAGGCCTCATCATGAGATTGGCTGAATGACATCCTCCATGCTGACTCACAACACATTGCAAACAATTGGGTTGTGTGCTAAGCCCCCTGCTATGTTTGAAGTTGATGAAATTTATGGTTAATCCACCATTTTAGTCAGATCACCATCAATGATGAGAGGAGGTCTGCCTGCTGACTCGGTGGTATCAGGTCAGTAATCTCACACTAAATGTTAGTAAACCAGGAGCAGGGCAGAGACTTCAGGAAGAAGAAAGAAGACCACACTGACTTTGACATCGGACAGGATGTTGTGGAGAGGGTGAGCACCTTGAAATTTCTCTGAGTGACCATTAAAGACAAACTGACGTGTGGACAACACATTTCATCTTTTGTCCAGAAGGCTAACCGTTGCCTCTCCTTCCTCAGATGTCTATCCAGATCTTATTTTTTTCCATCTGCTCTCCTGAACCTTAACACGTGCCCAGTGGAGTCTACAAAGCTTACAAAGTTTCAAACGCCTTATCTAGTGAGTCACTTGTAAAGTTTCAGATTTGCATTTTATCTGTGAATTTGTCACAACGCTCTGTGCCTGCACCAGTGAAGAGTGACAAACAAAAATCAACTGAATTGATTTGAGCTGAACTGGGAGATTCAGGGACAGTTTCTACCCACAGGCCGTAAAGTTGTTAAACAGTCAATCACAAGAATAAAAAATGTATGAATATACTGTGTGTATATGTATATACCTTGTATTCATGTATTTAATTATTTGTGCTTGAATTGCATATAAAATTAGAATGTCCTATGTTCACTTGAGAATTAAATTAACTTCATTTGTCATTATTACGGTCATTTTAAACATCAGACATCTCTAAAATCAGACACAGGCCGAGAGTTTGAAAGGGCAGCTGCTGAATTCACGTTAACAAGGCACATAAATTTTAAAAGAGAATTCATAATGAAATCCGATCATTCACTCCACTTTTCACAGTCTGTGCTTTACTATTCACTACAACATCATTATATAATCCTCGCTATATCCGACTTTCGCGGCTTCACTCTATCGCGGATTTTAAATGTAAGCACATCTAAATATATATCATGGATTTTTCACTGGTTCGACGCTTTCTGCGGACAATGGGTCTTTTAATTTATGGTACATGCTTCCTCAGTTTGTTTGCCCAGTTGATTTCATACAAGGGACGCTATTGGTGGATGGCTTAGAAGCTACCCAATCAGAGCATGTATTACATATTAACTAAAACTCCTCAATGATATAAGATATGCTTCCCACGCGGTGCTTGATTGTTTGCTTCTCTCTATCTTTCTCACTCTCTCTGTCTGACGGAGGAGGCGTGAGCAGAGGGGCTGTTTGCACAGAGGACACGGACGCTCCTCTACAAAATGCCGCTTTATCGCGGTGCTTCTGTATAGTTAAAAACACGTATTGATTTTTTGATTGTTTGCTTTTCTTAGCTAACGCTCTCTCTGACATTCTTTGCTCCTGACGGTCCTCCTTTGAAGATAAGATATGTTTGCATTCTTTTAATTGTGAGAAAGAACTGTCATCTCTGTCTTGTAATGGAGCACAGTTTAAACGTTTGACTAAAGGGTGTTATTTCATGTCTAGAGGGCTCTAATAATGTTAACAGTGTGGGAGAGTTTATAAGGGCTTAAAATATATAAAAATAACCATACAAACATATGGTTTCTACTTCCCGGATTTTCACCTATCGCGGGGGGTATGGAACGCAACCCCCGCGATCGAGGAGGGATTACTGTATATAATCACACCATGTTTGAGTTCAGCACAAATAGCTCAAAAGAGACACTTAAAGTAAAAAGAGCAGCTGCTCAGGGACCTCAAACCTCCAAAATATCCGACATAAATGCAGTGTTTGTGTTGTCTGTCAATTCATTGATGGCTACAATTACATAATCAGCTCTGCTGACTCCATCTATCACCTGACTTTGGATTTCCTTTGCCAATACGTGAACCAAAATTAATGGAATCTGTTTCATGTATTCAAAAATTTTTCTATTTATTTATCACTTGCTTGCTCCAGTAAATGACTGCAACAAACTGTTTTACTTCCACCATTCAGTAAATTCTTTAATAAGCTTGGCCAATATTCATGTAACATGGAGGGAAGAGCTTGTTGCTCAGTGTTGGTAAGTCAGTGAATGGCTGACTATTTTCCTGTCTTGGCTACAACTCACTTCCAGATCTCTAGACCTGCACTGGGCCTACAACTGTGGTGGATCAAGAAAGATTTCTGCTTCAAAACTGAATGGACACGGAGCTCTGTGGACACAGTCGAGGACATAGGATGTGCCCCCTGTTGTGTGTGCCATTGTGTGTACGGCACTGCACTCCGCTCCACTTTGAACACGTCCATGTTTTGTTGTCTGATGCCTGAACAGTTGATGTGCACAGACGCACAGGACACACAGACACAAATTCTGAGGCCCGCGGTCACAGACTTGACTGTTTGTGTAAAATGACTTTCAACAATATTGATCTCACTTGGATCCTTGTGGCACAACGAAAAAGCAAAATGTTAACATTCTCTACTATCTTAGTTTCAAGGGAGGAAAATGTTTTAGTTAAGATGAGTAGTTTATCTATACTTTAGTTTAAATTAGAGATGACAAGTGAATAAGTTGTGATGAGCCTCCCACAAACCAGAGTGGTCAGAGAAAGAACTGAGAAATATTCTTGAGGGGCACATTCTCCATTCTACTCAGTCTTTGGTCAGGTCCATTGATTGACCATCAGGCGAGTCATCTGCAAAAGCACATTTCTGTAAAGTGACAACAAAATTATGATGAAGTTTTAGTAAATGGAAAATAGATTTCAGATGACCTTCTGCTTAAAAGAAAGGACAAAAAATTTGCCAACAGGGAACATGCAAAAGAAAAAAAAAGGTTTAGTAGACATATTTGTGTATCTGAATCATAGGTCAGAACTCACCAAAGCCATTAGTGCAGAGCACAGGCACAGGAGAACCAGGAAGGCAGCGAGTTTCATGGTGGGGCTGACACTGAGATGTAAGTTGTGATCAACAGCCAGACCTCCTTATATAGCAGATCAGGCAGGGTGGGACACGTTAAACAGGAATAAAAGCCAATTCAAATCAGATCACATTTGGAAGAAGAACAAAAAGAAATTGCAGTCAAATCACAAACCGCAAAGGTCAGGTCATCAGCTCCTGATATATCTTGTGTAATTATGGTGCTATTACTCTGTGCTGGAAACATTCTGTTGAGAAGTAACAATGTTAAACCTAAAAGTCATAATTTGTGTCCAATATCAGTACAATGAAATATAAATTTAATAGGCACATCTTTCTAATAAGAAATTAAGAACGTGGGGTTAATTCTCTGCCCCTCTCCTCATGGCTGGCTGTCTGTCTGTCCATGTGAAACAACTTTTCAAAACAGAAAAGCCCTCATTAAGAAAACATCGGCCAATTTTCAAAACTGTCTTTCTTAAAACAAAGCACCAAAGCATGTTATCTTAATTACTTCCAAAATGGTTAATTAAGTCCCAGTTAACATTACATGTGAGATTTTACTTTTTATGTTTATTAGGCTGCCCTTTTTAAGAATGACCTCAGTATGCAGCCATTGTTACAATGGACATTAAAGGTTTGTATACAGACACCATCCATCCATTATCCAACCCGCTATATCCTTACTACAGGGTCACAGAGGTCTGCTGGAGCCAATCCCAGCAAAAGACAGGGCGCAAGGCAGGAAACAAACCCCAGGCAGGGTGCCAGCCCACCGCATGGCACACACACACACACACCAAGCACACACTAGAGACAATTTAGAATCGCCAATGCACTTAAACTGCATGTCTTTAGACTGTGGGAGGAAACCCACGCAGGCACGGGGAGAACATGCAAACTTCATGCAAGGAGGACCTGGGAAGCAAACCACATGTCTCCTAACTGCGAGGCAGCAGCTACCACTGTACCACCATACAGACACCAATGAACCCCAACATTCAAACTGCTGCCAGGTGAAGTGGATCACATGGATTATCTCAGAACAATGTTGCTCATGTAAGAGGTGGATATTATTAGCCAACAAGTAAACAGTCACTTTGAAAAAGGAGATGTGTTGGAAACAAGGAGAAATGGGCAAGCAGAAGAAAGTGAGTGTCTTTGACAAGGGCCAAATTGTGATGGCTAGTGAATCTCCCAAACGGCAGGTCTCTGGAGTGTCCCTTGTATGTTGTGGATGGTATCTACCAAATGTGGTGCAAGGAAGGACAACTGGTGAACCGGTGACATGGTCACAGACACCCAAGGCTAAATAATGCATGTGGGAGTGAAAGCTGGCCAGTCTGATCTGTTCCCACATAAGAGCTACTGTAACACAAAATGAGGAAAACCTAATGCTGGCCATAAGTCTAAGGTGTCAGAACACACAGGGTTGTGTAGATGCGGACTGTTTGGAGTGCCCATGCTGACTCCTGTCCACCAGTGAAGGCACCTACAATGGGTACGTAAGTATCAGGACTGGATCATGGTGCAATGGAAGAAGATGGCTTGATGTGATGAATTGAGTTTTGTTTTAGGTCATGTGGTGGTCAGGTCTGTCTGTGTTGTTTAGCTGGAGAAAATATGACAGGAGTATGCGCTATGGAAATAAGGCAAGATAGTAATAAGGCAGTGGGATACTCTACTTAATAATGTTCTGCTCAGAAACGTTGGGTCCTGGCATTCATGTGGGTGTTACTTTAACACGTCCCACTTACCTAAAGATACTTGAAGACCACGTACCCCCCTTCACGACAACACTATTTCCTGATGACAGTGGCCTGTTTCAATGTGTGAGTACACCCTGCCAGACTGGCAAAATTCTTCACGAATGGTTTGAAGGATATGACAGAAAAGTTGATGGTGTTGACTTGGCCTACTAATTCTACAGATCTTAATCCATTTAAATGGAATAATGAGGGACCTGCTGACACCTGGCTATGTTACAGTTTGTCAGTCAAATGTCCAAATACCTTTCAGCCCCTAAAAATGGGTGTCAATGAAGAAAAATGACTGTCATTCTTCAAGTTTTTCTCAATCACTCTGATGCATTTCTCAAATCAGAACTGAAATTCTCAAAACTAGTTGTTCAAACTACATATCTGCTTATTAGTTGTGCACATCATAACAGCATATTCCCATTGCTATGAACAAATAGGAAATGATTTGTACATCCATGCAACTGATTGTATACAATTGTCTACTGTTTTTTAACTTCTCATTTGTTTTTGTCATCTTAGCCAAAATGCTATTTATGTTCTCCGTTAATGAGTCGTTCCGCTCAAAACATCTATCCATTATTTCATTGCTTTAGTCATTCTGTGCAAAACTGATGAACTAGTTTACATAATCTGTCTGGTGTATTTATTTACATATTTGGAAAATCTGAAATTTATAACAGTATGGAGTAATCAGTCTCTGGTGACTCTTAACATATGATCAGGAGGCATTAGCTGAACCAACGATCAACCAGTTCTATACAATTGTTCAGAGTTGATTTCATGAACCTTCAGTTAACTGTAACATATATATATATATATATATATATATATATATATATATATATATATATATATATATAGCTATATACTGTATATATATATGCAGTATATATAGTATATGTATATATATATATATATATATATATATATATATATATATATATATATATATATATATATATATATATATATATATATATATATATATATATATATATATATATAACTCTGATTACTGACACATTTTCTTCCATGCTAATGGACCAACCAAAAGCTAATGAGCAGGCACAACAGCCTTGAAGAAAGTCCAAAGTCTTCTCATGTCTGGTAGGGCGCTTCAATAGCTGTTATTATCTGTGAAGCTCAGTGGTTACATTTGTGTGATTAAAGTCGACCATCACAATCATCAGGGAGTTCAGGTGACTTTTCTCCAAATTTGTGTTGAAATCTGCCAACTGCTTCTGCACTTCGCTCACGCTCACCTCAGGTGGGATGTAAAACTGATGAGAATTATCAAGAGAATCTCTAGTTGAATAGAATGACTTACACTTAACAGTAAATAATTCCGGTTTCCTGGAGTAGTGCTTTGACAATATGGAAATGTCATTACAGCAAGATTTATTAATTCAGAGACAGACACGGTCGCCTTTTGACTTTTTACAAAGATCTGCATCTCTATCTGCTCTGTAAAGTGAGCATCCTAAGTCTGGAACAGATACATTAAGCGACATTTCCACAAAACAATCAACTGAAGCGAGAAATTAATCCTTTCTTGTGAGGAGAAGATGAAGTTCATTGACTTTGTTACTCAGTGATCTGACATTAGATAAGAGCAGACCAGGAAGAGACCTTCAGGACCTGTGTATGTCCCCCTCATCTGCTTCAGATGTGTGTGTCACCTGGCCAAGAGTTTGTATTTCAGCCTCAGGGTTCACAAGTGGCAATTCTGTATGTGTGTGTCTTTGTTCAGTTCATTCTGATTAACGTCCAGTTACATCAGTCAGAAGAGGATATCAACTGTAAGTCATCCTCACTTTATGACAAAGATCAAAGTTAACAGACAGAAACAACAGACAGGAGAGCAGAGACCAAACAACAGTGGCTGCCATCTTCAGATGTGCATCAGCTTGGGTTTAGGCATAGTTTAGATTGTCTTGTCGTTATGTTATTTCTGTTTGTAATTTGTACGATTGTAGCTATGAACTGTTGCTTTAAATGTCAGTCCATTCTATGTATTCTGCATCCTGGTATTGCCAGTCCTGAGACCCCCGTCAGGTTATTGAAGACCAAAGGCAGAGGTGCGTGAAAGTTGTTTGGAGTTTGTATGTTATTTATTTATTTATTTATTTATTTTTGATACTTGATTTCTTGATTACTCTCTGCTGTGGTCTTTAGATATTTCTTCTAAATTTTGCATTTGGATTTTGTTACTGGGGATTGCCTTTAAGGCAACTCTTTTCTGCTCTAATGTTTTATTTTTTTGTCATTCTTGTGTTTTATGTATATTTTCTTTATAATATATAAATAATATAAAGAGTCCTCATTGCTTTATAGTTACAATCTGGAGTTTTCATGGTTTACTCCCTCTTTGGTGAAATTTTCATACCTTTGAAAGCTCATGAAAAGTCAATTTCCTGATTTTGGGCCTGACTTACGAGAAGCCTCAGCTCTGAGTTTTGGGATTGACTGGGTTGGGTGAGCTTCTTCTGGGCTGACTAGTGAAGGTCCTGGCCTGCTTTTGTGGCATTTTTGGGCCATTTTTACACTTTCGTATTATTGCACATTTTTTTTTTGCTCCTCCTTTAATTTGAAGTTGCTTTGACTGAGGACAATGGGCCCTTTTAATTTTTGTAAAGTTTGTTTGCTTCTTCACTCCTCCTTTGCCTACTCATGGCCAAGTCTGATCAATTGTAATGTTGTTTTAATTACGGGAGGCTGTTTCAGAAATTGTTGGCCCCCCTGAGCCTTCAGTATCATGAACATCTCTAGAATCTCTGAGGTGCTTCATGAGAGCACAGACCTCTCCGGTGGGGTGTCTTACTGTCACACAGGAGTCACAGCTGGCAGTCCACACGTGACGTCTGTCACAGACATTGGCCTTGAACATTGTTGTTTTAGACTTTTAAACAGAATCTTCTGTGGCCCATTAATATCAGACACAAAACTGGGGTATTGCTTTTGATTCAGTAGTCATTTTGGGTGTTTGTTTGCTTTCTTTTTGCTTGTAGATAAGAAATTTCAAAATATAATTGAACCAATAGTGTCCTGCTGTCTATAGAAATAGTAGTCCTTTTATTTTTTTAAGGAACCAGGAGAAAATATTCAAGCCAAAGGGAAAGCAAAAGTTCAAAACCACCAGGAGAAAAATGCACTTTCATTAAATCAGAAATCACTGATTCTTTTTTGACCAAAATTTGTTTTACCATAAACACTATCTAAATAAACAGAAGATAATCTTGTTGATTAAGCTCAGATAATCTGGAAGTCATTTATTTATAGCACACACTAGCAACTGACACACAAAGTGGCATCACCCATGATAACAAAGACAGAGTCACAAAAGACACAACATTATATAAACTAAATGAAATAAACATCAAAACAAAAAGTCTGACAGAAAGTCAACATCTGCATTCTCTGAAACTTAAGCTGGAAATGATTTGCCAACACACATTGCGAAACAAGAAAAAAATGATATTGTATGCA
This sequence comes from Polypterus senegalus, assembly GCF_016835505.1. Classification (NCBI taxonomy): domain Eukaryota; kingdom Metazoa; phylum Chordata; class Cladistia; order Polypteriformes; family Polypteridae; genus Polypterus; species Polypterus senegalus. Next base: position 231,546,791 of record NC_053157.1, on the reverse strand, counting down.
TATCACAACACAACTGAACACAGCATCAGGTCTGAGGAGACAACGGGCATGAAAACAGCAAATGAGGGGTATGACCCTCAAAGGAGCGAGCACACAAACAATCTCAAAGGCTGTAATCCTTCTAATGTCTAAGGTATTCCACCATTGAAACCCGGTGATGAGAATCAGGAATGGATTGGATGTCACATTCCTCTGAACTCTCAACATGGACAGGAGAAGGTGGAGAAGTCTGCACATCATAAGGACACCGGACTGCACTGACCACACAAACACAGGCTCATCTCTTTGGTTTGCTCTGTAAATTCAGATGATTAAGATGTGACTGGCATGACCTTCATACCATCAGAATGGTGACATCGCTAGCTGTGCACTTCAATGAAATAGCAAGTGGTCCACAATATGGCGGTGCCAACGATATCTAAGACAGAGTTGGAAAAGATAAAAACTAACAACAAGCAAGGTAACCAATAAAAAAAAGCTAAATCTGCAAGTCCCAGAACCAAAAATGAGACTGAAATGGAAACCAGTGGTGTTGGTTTAAAGGTATGTTGAAAACAATTTAGAACAGGATCTTGTTCAATTTACAAGTTTTATGAAATTTCAGAAGAACAGATCAGAAAGAAGGTGAGAAATAAACTAAAGAATAAACTAAAGAAGCAACAGCAAGTGATTAATGAATGCAAGATAACTGCTAATCATTTTAGGACAAGCTTATAACAAAAAATTGAGAGAGTACCGTTATCCAGCTCATTTTGTCCCTTTACACCTTTGGACATTACATGGAGTTCCCCTGGATCCCCAACACTTTATCACTGTCTTTGTGTTTATTCCACACAATACGCTGTATACACACTGATCAGCCACAGCATTATATCCTCTTGCCTAACGGTACAGGTCCATCTTGGGCGGCCATCAAGGCATGGCCACCACAAGACCTCTGAAGCTGTCCTGTGGTATCTTCACCAATATGTTAGCAGCAGATCCTTTATGTCCTGTAATTTGCAAGGTGGGACCTCCATGGATTACATTTGTTTTTCTAGCACATGACACAGATTCTTCATCAGATTTAGATCTAAAACTCTTTGTCATGGTCCTTAAACCACTCCTGAACAATGTTTGCAGTGTGGCAGGGTGCATTAACCTGTTAAAAGATCCCACCATCATTAAAGAGCACCATTGTCATGAAGGGGTGTTCGTGGTCTGCAAAAGTTTTTAGGTAGGTGGGACGTGTCAAAGTAGCATCCACATTAATGCAAGGACCCAAGGTTTCTTAGCTTAGTTTGTGTTGTTTGTCGATTCATTGATAGCTACGGATACATAATCAGCCCTGCTGACTCCATCTAGAACCTGACTTTGGATTTCCTCTGCCAATACGTGAACTGAACATGCAGGAACCTGTTTCATGTCTTCATAAACTTTATCCATTCATTTATAACTCACCATTTCCAGTAAATGCTTACAACAGACTGTCTAGTTCCACTAAGCTAAGGCTTTATTATTCTTAGCCAATATTCATGTAACTTGGAGGGAAGCCCTTGTTGCTCGATGTTGGTGAGTCAGTGAATGGCTGGTTATTTTCCTGTCACTTTTAGATCTTGATTTTCCCTCACTGGGCGTACAACTGTGGTGGATAAAAGAAGATTTTTACTCCAAAACAGAAAGGATACAGACCTCTGCGGACAAAGTAGAAGACAGAGGATGTGCCCCCTATTCTGTGTGCCATTGTGTGTACGGTACTGCACTCTGCTCCTCTTTGAACACGTCCATGTTTTGTTGTCTGACACCTTAACAGTCAACAGGACACACAGACACAACATCTAGAGGTTCACGGCCACAGACTTGACTGTTTGTGCAAA
>NC_053157.1:231516435-231544435 GCF_016835505.1 Polypterus senegalus | reverse complement strand
TCACTTTATAAAGCGCGTATTTACATATGATGACGATATCATTTTTAAGGTGAAATGCAGCAAAATATGTTTGTTAAATTATACACATAAAACTTTAACTTCATTTAAATAATCTATATTCTTCACTGGGAGTGTCGTTAAGGATAGAATAATTAAACATGTACTACGAAGATATTTCAATGTTCTTTAAGCGTTTTGAAGAATCGGTAGCTAAGCTTACAGATGGCTTAACTTCTATTACAGAGCTGATTGTGTGGCGATCGGTTACTTGGGGAAAGAAAAGCAAGGACTCTTGGGGCGCCAATATATATTGAATATAAATCAGAAAGAGAAAATAACAACACAGCTAAAAACGCAGCGACAAATTTCGACAAAAGATAAATGCTTGTCATGAGCACGAGGCTCATGAAACACATGTTTAATAATGTGCTTTAGCTCCTATCATCATGAAAATGACATCACGTATACATCTCAGTAATGGATTCTGTGTCCAGTTGGCGGAAGAGAGCCAGTTTAAGAAGCAAGTAGTGATTCACACACATAGAGCACATACGAGTAGAAGATCAAATACAAAACAAAGCATTTAACGTGCTACTTTAATTACGATGTAATTTTGAGAAACTGGTTAATTAAACGATTTTAAGATGAAGTTTATAATGTTCTACTAAATGACAAAATAAACTACGTGATTAAAGTGGAAAATTCGAGATTAAAGTTGACATTTCGTGCTTTTGTGCCTTTTTTCTCTGTACCCTAATAAGCTTTCATATGACACTCAGACGGTGGGCTACAACTCTTCTTTTCACGGCAACTTTGATATGTCACTTCTTTTTTATCTCCGGCACTGTGCGATTTTGTGAATGTGAGCTTTCAAGTTTCTCCAACACGCTATGTCACTCGATCAAATTCATTTTGTTGATTATACCACGGTTTATTTGAACGAATAGTATGTTTTTTCTTTGCCTCCACTTGGTACTCGCTGAAATTCTTATATTTTCCCCGTGCTTTTCCCATTGTCTTTTCACAGAAGGCTGCGCTTAAGGGCGATTTATATTGATTTGCATATTCAAATAGGCGTAATTCTGGGAGGATTTGGGGCGTTACAAAATGCGCGTGCACGAGCGTTAGTTTTCACGCTGATCGGGATTTATGTAGCGAAAGAACGTGGAAGTTGGATGCGCACAGATTCCTGCATCTGGATTTTCTGTGCGTAAGCACATTTCGGCTTTTGTGCTTACGCCATGTTATAGTGCGAGTTCTACTCACAGCGTTATACATGAGGCCCCAGGTGTCTACAGTCCAGGTAAAGCTCTCCTGGCATATCAGCAGCAGACTTTTTTTGGTATCGGGGTACAATGGATGAATGTTTGAAGGAGGTGGGCTCTCTTTTTCTCTTTCCTATTCTCTCTGTATGGTGAGTAGGTAATGCACTTGGATGAGTTATAATCCGTGCTGAGGTCTACAGAGAAGGTGATGCTGTGCTGACAGAACATTTTTTCTACGTTATTTGATAGCAAGATACAAATCCACAGGACTTCAAAGAGGCATACGTGATCCACATGCACAAACACAAGAGACATAGTGAGCTCTGTGATAACCGTGATGGTGTATCCTAAATAATAAGGCAGTATCGTGGTTTTACTAGTCATTATTCAGCTATGATTTCCTTTATTTAAGCTCTTTTGTGAGTTATTGATTTTTTTCAATATACGTAGTTTTTGAATCATTTTATGTAAATGTTAAGAGTGTTCATTTAATTTGTATTCATGTTAGTTTGTATAATACTCCGAGTGGGTTCTGCCGCTGTGCAGCTTACCCAAGGTCTATGCAGTGTCTTGAGACTGTAATGACGCATCTCCTTCAGCTCTCATCATCTCTCTCACCTTCCTTGTAGCATTCAGGTTTTGTTTGAAGTGTGCAGGCCTCAAATCATAACATGCAATTATGTTGGAATTTTCCATCTCTTCTTCAAATACTAGAAAGGTTGGAAATGTTGACTTCTGTTATTTGTTCACAAATGTGATTCAAATGCTCTGAACTGTTTTCTCAATATGAATTCTTTCTAAAATGTTTTGGCTCTTAATAAGTTTTCTTTTTTTTTTTTAAGTATGGTTGCTAGAATGTGACAAAATAAAAATGTTAAACCTGAAAAGACTGATACACTGGTACCCTGATAATATAATTATGCATAAGTTGATTCTGATGTCTATCATTAGGGCCTCAGAGGATTTGTCCAGTCAAGCTTGTCCAGCTGTCCAGGAGAGACCTTCTGGTTTACGTACTCAGGCTTTATTGCCAAACATACAATTATCACGTTAGGTTGTGAGAGGTACAGGATGGTTTTGTTATGTTTGATTGAGTGTTGAAGGTGATCAGCTCTCCATAAAAATCAGCCCTGGTAGCAGATAAGCTTCAGTGAAGAATGTCCTTCAACAACCACATGTCAGTGAATGTCTGACAAAGAAACACAAATAAAAGGGAAGGGATGTTGGTGCAGGCATCACCAGACTTTAATCTTGCCGACTATGCCAGTTCAAATTTATGGCTGGAATCAAGTAAAGTAAGTACTGAAGTAATTGTTGATAGTGGTCTGTGGTATTTGTAGTCTAGCAGTCAGGTATGACAAGACAATATAAATCAAGTAGATGAAGAAAGAGTGACAATCAGACAAGATGACAAAGAGGCAATCAGATTGTTTTGCTTGTCTTTATTTTACTTTTGAGGACATTCTTTAATTCTTCTTTGCTGGAAATGATTGGTCTGGGTCGGTCCTTTTGGGCTAAAAGAGAAAGAGGCAATTAATCAAATTAGCAGAAAAAAATCAAAGTCCTTGACATTTTATTGGAGACTTTAGAGAATCTGATGTGAGTTCAATGAATTAATTGAAAGACGAGAGTGAAGGCCCTTCTGCAGTGAGCCATCAAACATTTGATGAAGGAATCAAACACAGGTGGAGGTGTAAAATACCTATCCTTTAAAAAAGAACCATCTTTTGTCATACTAAATTTAAACACAACTTTTAATGAAATTCTAATAACAGGAATGGGACATCCTGTCTCCTCAAACTCATGACACACCTGTGGGATCCACAGATATCTTTATGCTGGCAAACAAGTCAGTCAGCCCTCCATCCAGTCAGACATTTGCCTCTGTAGCCCAAAAATGCTTACCGACTTATTGAAGTCCAGAAAAATCATCCTGAATGACGGTAAAATTCTTCATCATTAAGGTGTGAGTATTGACTGTAAGGATTAAACAAAGTTGAAAAGTCAGGATTTCCATCCCATTCTTTTTCCACTGTTTATGGATGAGATGGTTTCTAGTTGTAGGACAGCTGGCATAGTAAACAGTTACATTTCACTCTCCTCTTCTACATATGTAGCACAATATGTAAGCCAGGACCTTACATTTAAATAAATAAAAGAAAACAAATAAATAAAGAAATTTCTGGCCACCTCCTATAGCCAAGTGCACCTTTGTGTGTGAAGCTCATTGAAATAGCAGGTGGCCATTAAAACCTCCTTCATTCACATCTCACTGAGCGGCCTGCGGTGTCTGTTTCAGGATGGAGGCTCAGGGGGTCTCTATGAGTGAACTGAACACTGTGGCTCACCACACACACACTCACACACACACAGACACACACACACACAGACACAAACTCAATTTGTTGACTTCTACTGTTCAATTGCCCTCTAATTCTCATACTGTGAATTAAACATTTAGAGAGAAAACGTAATTTACAACATAAAAATAACAAAGGTCTTTTCTATTATCAATTGTATTATTATTAAAAATTTAACACAACAATCATTTTCAAATAATAAGAGGAATTCACTTTTGACAAAAAGCCAACCTTTAAACAGAGGATTGAACATCTCAACACCCACTGTAAGAGCCATTTCTTAGTTACATAAGAATCATAAATGTTTTACTAAATATTAATACATAATCTATGGGAGGTTCCTATAATCTCCATGAATTGAATTGAATTGGTATCTTCTAACTATTTCCAGCCTCTCTGACTAAACATTATTCTCAGTTAGTGATCAGCCTTGCCATGTGTACGGTGTAGAGGGCACATGATTTTAAACCGTGCCTATCGTGCCTGACGTAGCTTGTGTGCATATTTTGTGTGTCAAGAAACATGTTAGACAAAGCACTTGATTTGAAATTGCTGCGCCATATGTTTAAAGCGTACAGAAGAAGTTCGGAATCCTGAAGTATCGAAACAACTACAGTTTTACAAGAAAAGCTAGTTTAGAGAAGATACATTTATTCTTTATTCTTGTGATGAATTTTGCTTTGAATTTTCAGTAAATATTTTAAAACAATCTTTTGGACTGAGAGATTTCTTTCTGGGGTGGCACGGTGGCGCAGTGGTAGCGCTGCTGCCTCGCAGTTAGGGGACCCGGGTTCGCTTCCGGGTCCTCCCTGCGTGGAGTTGCATGTTCTCCCGTGTCTGCGTGGGTTTCCTCCAGGCACTCCGGTTTCCTCCCACAATCCAAAGACATGCAGGTTAGGTGGATTGGCGATTCTAAATTGGCCCTAGTGTGTGGGGGTGTGTGTGTGTCCTGCGGTGGGTTGGCACCCTGCCCAGGATTGGTTCCTGCCTTGTGCCCTGTGTTGGCTGGGATTGGCTCCAGCAGACCCCCGTGACCCTATTCGGATTCAGCGGGTTAGAAAATGGATGGATTTCTTTCTGCACTTGTTTTACCCGTGCTTGAACTCGCCTTACACCCTGGCGGCTACACCCACCAAAGCCAAAGCCAAAGCACAAATAACCTTTCAAAGCTGAAGACCCTCCTGTTCTGAGACCACTGCTATGAAGGTTTGTACACATTTAATGAAAAAAATAATGTAAAAGAGATAATAACTAGAGGAGGAAAAAGGGACAGAAACGGAGTATATCAACACATGAACACATAGGATGGGAAGAAGGACGACTGTAAACACAAATCACTACTTGTAAGAGACCACCAGGAATAACAATAAGAGAATCTTAAAGTGTTCAATCAGCTCCTGAAATGTTCACAGTCAAAAGTCATTAAAGTGCACAGGAGACACCAAGCAGGGTTTGTACAAAGGTGACCTCACATCAGGACAAATCAGGACAGTGGCCACATATCAGAAATCAATGATGATCTTTTGTGCCATCTTGGTCTTCTCTCAACTAAGTGTCAAGTGTGAACGGTGAAAGTCAGAGTGTGTGAGATCTTACACAAAAAAAGAAAAAAATTTCAGACAAGCATACTATTAAGTCTGAGGGGGCTGGCAAATGAAAACCTGATAAACCCAACATCATCAACTAGTGCCCTTGGATCCAATCCAGCCCTCTTTCTCTAACCCAATCCAGGCGTTTTCTCTGAGCCATATCCTTTTGCCACATCACTTGTAGTTCATACCATCCTGGCACATGTGGATAACACAAGCTGCAAAGTCAAAGTCCTAATAAACAAACTACAGCTCAGCACTTAATACTGTTGGACAGGCAAAGCTGACCACTCAACTCATCAATTTAGGACTCTGTGCCACTGGAATTGGATTTTTGACCTCCTCACCAACAGGCCTCATCATGAGATTGGCTGAATGACATCCTCCATGCTGACTCACAACAAATTGCCCAACATTGGGTAGTGTGCTAAGCCCCCTGCTATGTTTGAAATTGATGAAATGTATGGTTAATCCACCATTTAAGGGAGATCACCATCAATGATGAGAGGAGGTCTGCCTGCTGACTCGGTGGTATCAGGTCAGTAATCTCACACTAAATGTTAATAAAACCAGGAGCAAGTTTCAAACACCTTATCTAGTGAGTCACTTGTAAAGTTTCAGATTTGCATTTTATCTGTGAATTTGTCACAACGCTCTGTGTCTGCACTAGTGAAGAGCGCAAAACAAAAATCAACTGAATTGATTTGAGCTGAACTCGGGCGGCACGGTGGCGCAGTGGTAGCGCTGCTGCCTCGCAGTTAGGAGACCTGGGTTAGCTTCCCGGGTCCACCCTGCGTGGAGTTTGCATGTTCTCCCCGTGTCTGCGTGGTTTTCCTCCGGGCACTCCGGTTTCCTCCCACAGTCCAAAGACATGCTGGTTAGGTGGATTGGTGAGTCTAAATTGGCCCTAGTGTGTGCTTGGTGTGTGGGTGTGTTTGTGTGTGTCCTGCGGTGGGTTGGCACCCTGCCCAGGATTGGTTCCTGCCTTGTGCCCTGTGTTGGCTGGGATTGGCTCCAGCAGACCCCCGTGACCCTGTTTGGATTCAGCGGGTTGGAAAATGGATGGATGGATGGATGAGCTGAACTGTGAGATTCAGGGATAGTTTCTACCCACAGGCCGTAAAGTTGTCAAACATAAGGAAAAAAAATTGTATGAATATACTGTGTGTATATGTTGTCATGCACGCGCGAGTAGGAGACCGCAGATGGATTTTAACACACCTGGGAAAACATTCGCCGGCAGAGAATGGCGGGGTACTAACTTTCTCCTGTGCTTTCTTTCAGAAAAAAAGACGCTCCGCCGCCATAAGCCGGCTTTGCCCGCAGTACGTTACTTCCGCCCTTCCTCCGCCATCTTGTCCTGACGTCATCGATCCCAGCCTCCCTCACGGTTCCTTCCCTGCATTCCTCCACTTCCGGCTCCTCCCTCATAAAATGGCCGCCGACGCCATGTTTTGGCGTCGCACATTTGAACTGTTTTAGTTTATATTTTGACCTGCATTTTCTTTTTTATTGTGAAGCGTCTACAATATACGGGGCTGGAAAACCCCAAACCTTTATGTTGTGTCCTTCTCCATCTTTTACAGTGTATATACCTTGTATTCATGTATTTAATTATTTGTGCTTGTATTGTATCCTCTTTAATAAATCCCCTGTGTGCGTCCAGGTGTCTGTGTGTGTGTCTTCTGGTGAAGTGCTAATGAACGGGCTGTGCCACACATCGCACCGTGCCCCGCCCATGCGCTCGGCACCGTGGACACAAACACACTGGAAGCTGGGCACACAGTGAATGGCCTTGCCACGGCTGCACATGATAAGAAATAAAGGACACCATTGCTGGGGAGAGTGCTGATTGGGTAGTCGTGGCCGCACACATAAAATCCATTGCTGGGGAGACGCCAAACATTAAATAATCAGCTGCACGCCCCCACAGATTAAAATACTGCTGGGGAACTGCACAGTACTTGCTGGGGAGACGCCACAGGCACGATTATGAGCAGCACGCCACACATTATATCAGTTACTGGGGACACTCTGCTGATTGCCCACTGTTGTGACAGAAAGTTAAAGTCGTATTACAGACATCAAAGACAGTATTACTGTCAGAGAAAATTACAGGCATTTTATGGAAATACAAACCAGTATTACTGCGAGAGAAAATTAAAGACACACAATACAGTGATGCATATTACAGCCACATACAAGCCAGTATTACTGTAGGAGAAAATATTACAGGCATATCTACTATCAACATGCCACCCAAAAAAAAGGACACGTCAATTAGGACAAAAGACACAGACAATCAAATCCTATATAAGCAACATCTCCTGGAAGAACAGTCAGCTCAACAAGTAAACATCAACAAAAGAAAGGCTGAAAGACAAAGAAAAATACGAGCAAATAGATCGATTTAAGAAAATAAAATGACGGTCAGAAAAACGCTAAAAGAGAAAGACTCAGAAGAGCAAACCTTAGAAAATGTTGGCATTTACTTGCCAGAACCAGTATTCACCCACGGTCAGTTATATGTTGCATTATCAAGAGTTACAAGTTTTCCAGATGTTGCTGTCAAGGTTGTAGAGATTCCTGAACAAGGCAAACTGTCGCCAAACTCAGACAGAATATTTACAAGAAATGTTGTCCATAGTGAAATTATATAGAAAAATTTCATAAGGTAAAAAAATAGAACATTTTACCTAAATATCTTCTTCAGATATTGTGTCTTACAGATTGTTACAAAGTTTTACACTAAGGCAATATTAATTATACTTACTGTATTGTCATATGCGTTTCTATTTTATTTTTATCATTATTTTACTTTAGGCTTCTTGCAAAAATATTTTTGACAAAAAAAAATTAAGACAAGAAACAGAATGAGGTCAAGGTCCCTTGCCATTTAATATAGACTGTTCCTACTGTTTATACACTACTGTTCTATCGCCCGTTATTGTAACAGGCTTAATGTCTAGTCATATAATAATTTCCTTGTCCCATGTTCCCTTGAGAATAAAATTAACTTGGTTTGATACGATTAGGTGCTGAATTCACGTTAACAAGGCACATACATTTTAAAAGAGAATTCATAATGAAATCCGATCATTCACTCCACCTTTTAGAGTCTGTGCTTTACTATTCACAACAACATCATTATATAATCACACCGTGTTTGTGTTAAGCACAAATAGTTCAAAAGAGACACTTAAAGTAAAAAGAGCAGCTGCTCAGGGACCTTAAATCCTCCAAAATATCTGACATAAACGCAGTGTTTGTGTTGTTTGTCGATTCATTGATGGCTACGGATACAAAATCAGCCCTGCTGACTCCATCTATCATCCGACTTTGGATTTCCTCTGCCAATACGTGAACCAAACATAATGTAATCTGTTTCATGTATTCATAAATTTTTCTATTTATTTATCACTTGCTTGCTCTAGTAAATGACTGCAACAAACTGTTTTACTTCCACCATTCAGTAAATTCTTTAATAAGCTTGGCCAATATTCATGTAACATGGAGGGAAGAGCTTGTTGCTCAGTGTTGGTGAGTCAGTGAATGGCTGGCTATTTTCTTGTCTTGACCACAACTCACTTCTAGATGTTCATTTTCCAACTGTGGTGGATAAAGAAGATTTCTGCTCCAAAACTGAATGGACACGGAGCTCTGTAGACACAGTGGAGGACAGAGGATGTGCCCCCTGTTCTGTGTGCCATTGTGTGTACGGCACTGCAATCCGCTCCTCTGTGAACACGTCCATGTTTTGTTGTCTGATGCCTGAACAGTCGATGTGCACAGACGCACACAAGAAACACAGACACAAAATCTGAGGCCCGCAGTCACAGACTTGACTGTTTGTGTAAAATGACTGCCAACAATATTGATCTCAATTGGGTCCTTGTGGCACAATGAAAAAGCACAATGTGAACATTCTTAGTTTCAAGGGAGGAAATGTTTTAGTTAAGATGAGTAGTTCATCTCTACTTTAGTTTAAATTAGAGATGACAAGTGAATAAGTTGTGATGAGCCTTCCACAAACCATAGTGATCAGAGAAAGAACTGAGAAATATTCTTGAGCGGCACATTCTCCATTTTACTCACTGAAGCTTCAAGTTCATTGGTTGACCATCAGGCGAGTAAGCTGCAAAAGCACATTTCTGTAAAGTGACAACAAAATTAAGATGAAGTTTTAGTAAATGGAAAATAGATTTCAAATGACCTACTGCTTAAAAGAAAAGACAAGAAAGTTACCAACAGGGAACATGCAAAATAGAAAAAATAGGGTTTAGTAGACATATTTGTGATTCTAAATCACAGGTCAGAACTCACCAAAGTCATTAGTGCAGAGCACAGGCACAGGAGAACCAGCAAGGCAGCGAGTTTCATGGTGGGGCTGACACTGAGATGTATGTTGTGATCAAGAGCAAGACCTCCTTATATAGCAGATCAGGCAGGGTGGGACACGTCTACAGGGTGTGGACGAGGACATACAGGAATGAACGGCAATTCAAATCAGATCACATTTGCCTTGGAAGAAGAACAAAAAGAAATTGCAGTCAAATCACAAACCGTAAAGGTCAGGTCATCAACTCCTGATAACTTGTGTAATTATGGTGCTGTTATTCTGTGCTGGAAACATTCTGTTGAGATGTAACAGTGTTAAACCTAAAAAGTCATCATTTGTGTCCAATATCATGACAAAGAAATATAAATTTAAAAGGCACATCACCACATCTTTCTAATATGAAATTAAGAACTTGGGGTTGATTCTCTGCCCCTCTCCTCATGGCTGTCTGTCCGTCTGTCCACGTGAAACAACTTGGCTTCCAGTGGACTGATCTTTATGATTTTTGTTACGCTTGTTTTTCCAGCATATTTGTCTGAAATGCTAAATTTATATTGAGAAGAAATTGTTCAAAAAGTTTTCGAAACAGAAAAGTCCTCATTAAGAAAACATCAGGCAATTTTCAAAACTGTCTTTCATAAAACAAAGCACCAAACATGTTATCTTAACTACTTCCAAAATGGTTAATTAAGTCCCAGTTAACATCACATGTGAGATTTTACTTTTTATTTATGTTTGTTAGGCTGCACTTTTTAGGAATGTCCTCAGTATGCAGCCATTGTTACAATAGACATTAAAGGTTTGTATACAGACACGATCCATCCATTATCCAACCTGCTATATCCTAACTACAGGGTCACAGGGGTCTGCTGGAGGAAATCCTAGCCAACAAAGGGCGCAAGGCAGGAAACAAACCCCGTCAGGGCGCCAGCCCACTGCATGGCACACACACACCAAGCACACACTAAGGACAATTTAGAATTGCCAATGCAACTAAACTGCATGTCTTTGAACTGTGGGAGGAAACCCATGCAGAAACAGGGAGAAAATGCAAACTTCATGCAGGGAGGACTCGGTAAATGAACCACAAGTCTCCTAACTGTGAGGGAGCAGTGCTACCACTCTACCACCATACAGACACCAATAAGCCCCAACATTCAAACCGCTGCCAGGTGAAGTGGATAACATGGATTATCTCGTAACAATGGCTCCTGTGAAGAGGTGGAAATTATTAGCTAACAAGTAAACAGTCACTTTGAAAAAGGAGATGTGTTGGAAACAAGGAGAAATGGGCAAACAGAAGAATCTGAGTGTCTTTGACAAGGGCCGAATTGTGATGGCCAGAGAATCTCCAAAATGGCAGGTCTTCTGGAGTGTCCCTGTGGATGGTGTCTACCAAAAGTGGTGCAAGGAAGGACAACTGGTGAACTGGTGACAGGGTCACAGGTGCCCAAGGCTCAATAATGCATGTGTGGAGTGAAAGCTGGCCAGTCTGATCTGTTCGCATATAAGAGCTACTGTAACACAAACTGATGAAAACCTAATGATGGCCACGAGTGCAAGGAGTCAGAACACACAGGGCTGTGTAGACACAGACTGTTTAGAGTGCCCATGCTAACTCCTGCCCACCAATGAAGGCACCTTGAATGGGTACGTTAGTGTCAGGACTGGGCCATGGAGCAAAGGAAGAAGATGGCTCAGAAACGTTGGGTCCTGGCATTCATGTGAGTGTTACTTTGACACGTCCCACCTAACTAAAGACAGTTGAAGACCACGTACCCCATTTCATGACAACACTTTTTCCTGACGACAGTGGCATCTTTCAATGTGAGAGTACACCCTGCCAGACTGGCAAAATTCTTCACAAATGGTTTGAAGGACATGACAAAAAAGCTGATGGTGTTGACTTGGGCTACTAATTCTACAAATCTTAATCCATTTGAATGGAATACTGTGGGACCTGCTCACACCTGGCTATGGAACAGTTTGTCAGTCAAATGTCCAAATACCTTTGAGCCCATAAAAATGGGGTGTCAATGAAGAAAAATGACTATCATTCTTCAAGTTTTCTCAATCACTCCGGTGCATTTCTCAGATCAGAACTGAAATTCTCAAAACTAGTTGTTCAAACTCCACATCTGCTTATTAGTTGTGCACATCATAACAGCAAATTCCCTTTGCTGTGAACAAATAGCAAATGCTTTGTACATCCATGCAACTGATTGTGTACAATTGTCTGCTGTTTTTTATCTTCTCATTTGTTTTTGTCATCTCAGCCAAAATGCGTTATTTTCTTTCTCTGTTAATGAGTAGTTCCACTCAAAATATCTATCCATTATTTCATTGCTTTAGTCATTCTGTGCAAATCTGATGAATTAGTTTACATAATCTGTCTAGCGTATATATTTACATATTTGGTAAATCTGAAATTTATAACAGTATGGAGTAATCAGTCTCTGGTGACTCTTATCCTATAATCAGGAGGCATTAGCTGAACCAACGATCAACCAGTTCTATACAATTGTTCAGAGGTGATTTCCATGAACCTTCAGTTAACTATAGCATATATTATATATATATATATTCCTGTCCCATCAGTCCACAGTTCTTTATTCCTTTCGGGTCAGGGCAATCAGTCCTTTTCTTCAACCTGGGAGCACGTCGTTCCTTCCCGTAACGTGACCGTGACGTACTCCCGGGTCATAAGGCACAAAAGAGCCCATAAGCCCCTCACAGCGACTCCTGGTGGCCCCCAAGTTATCCAGCAGGGCTGTGTATAAACACTACAAAGTCCATAAGGCCCTGCTGGACCTCGGGGCATGATCCTGCTGTCGGGAGAGCTCCACCTGGCGGCATGGGGGTGAGGACCGGCATGGGAAGCCGGCAGTCCTCCACACTTCCCCTCAGCGACGACAACTCGGGCGGAGTGTCCAGCCCCGAGGATGTCCTCCTCCAAGAGGACACATCAGCCGGACCCTGGCTGCGTTGTCCCTGTCTCCCAGCGAACCTTGGGGAACGGTGTATCCTTTATCTGCCCACTCCCCTGTCCTCCGGGAACAGTCTCGCCACTCGTGGCCCAACCGACAGCAGTTGTAACACCGACGATGTCCTCCTGGGTGTCTCCCTCTGCGAGACCAGAAACACCTCGGGAACTCCATCAGTGTCGTCTCCGCCCCTTCATCTGCCAAGGAGGGCATTACAGCCGCTTGGCTGCCCTTTAGCCTTCTCCCTGATAAGTCAGGAGACCCACACTTTATTTTGGGGATCTCCTGTTTCATCTGGGCTTGTGCTCAGCTTGAGGCTCTCTATGGTTGAGGCTCTCTTCCCCTGGGCCTCCTGTCACCGGCGTTACCCCGCACGCAAGACCGGTCGGGTTTTGGAGATCGGCACAGCCCCGGAAAATCACGTCAAACGCATGCCCCGGGCTGTTTGCTCCGTTCCCCAACCCTTCGGTCGTTGTGCCACAATCCTTTGTCGGGCACACGGTGCTTTGACACGCGCTACTTATTATTTGAGGTGCCGGTTCGCACTGTGTCCCTTTATGCTCTACGACACGGGTCAGACTCACCTGCACTCCCGCGTCGATCACCTCTGGAGCTTCTCAGCCCAGCCGCTGCACGAAGTCCTTCAGACCCTTCAACGGGACTGTGGCTGTCGATCCCAATTCCTCCACATGTTCCCTCAGTTCATTCAAATCCTGCAAGAAATGGCGTAAGTCCACACAGTTAATGTTTACACCCGGCGTTGTTTGCGCTTCTGCGTTTCGCTTACCCTCTGGCCGGGAACCAATGAGAATTTCCCCTCCTGGCATGTGTTCGGCTGGGTTGCGCAAAGTCTCTTGGGACTTGGAATCCTCAGGGGGATGGCTGGCTACTACAAGCCGGCTGAGATCTGCCTTTTCCTTCTCACCGGCAGACCCTTCAGCCACAACCTGTCCCTCCTTGACGGTTGCAGCTTGTTTAGGCGCTGCTTTGCACGCCTTCCCCTCCCCTTCCAGGAGGCTCGGACCCGTCAGGGAACGAACTACCTTGTCAGAGGACTCAGAGTGTCTTTCACCTTCCCGGCATGCAACGCGGATGACCAGTCTGTTGTCCTCGTAGGAAGCCGTCGCTAGCCATCTCGCCTCCTTGCCTGCCTTCTGGGAGCCGCGGCCATTTTGTCGAAGCACGAGGCAGTCATCCGAGACGCTGCTGCGATTCTCTTAGCGGGCGTCTACAAAACAAGATAAAAATAAACCAGAAACGTTGGCCGTTTTACCTGCAGCTTCCTATGTAGCGGATGGCGGAACCCCCGGACTGTCTAGGGAGTCTGATGGGCTCGACAGCTGGCCGTGTCTCGAGTTTTTCGCTACCCGGACTTGCTCGGCCTGAATTAGCGATCTGTCTTCCTCGCTCCCGGTCAGGTAGGTCCAGGTCATTTCAGCGTCCGTCAGGCCCTGCAGCCCGCTGGGACTGACCTTCTTTTTCCCGGTCTTCTTGCCCATCATCCTTCAGAACGGGATGGCGCGCACAGTTGCAGCTCTCTCGGTAGCGGGCGCGTTTGTTGCCTCCGTGCAAAGATGGGGAATTCACCGAGGGTTGTCTACCCACACAAAATTTGTTTTAGATGCAGGTCCTCTGCCAACAGATGGCCAGAGAATCCTGCGACTACGCCAGTGTGGCAGTAGAGGGCGCTAGTGCTCCCTTGAACCCTCAGGGATGACTCCAAACACCAGGTAAAAGTCCAAGACCTTTTATTTTCTTTTAACACAAATGTGCACCAAGCACCCTCCACACTACTCATAAACAATTCACTAATTCCATCTATAAACTCTCCTCCTCGCCCAGACACTTTGCTCCTCTAACTCCCAGCACAGCTCAGCGTCTGGACTGAGGCACCGTCCTTTTATAGCCCCTGACCCGGAGGTGTTCCTGTCCCATCAGTCCACAGTTCCTTATTCCTTCCGGGTCAGGGAAATCAGTCCTTTTCTTCAACCCGGGAACACATCCCGGGTCATAAGGCACAAAGAAGCCCAAAAGCCCCCTGACAGTGACTCCTGGTGGCCACCAAGGTATCTAGCAGGGCTGTGTATAAACACTACAAAGTCCATAAGGCCCTGCTGGACCTCGGGGCACAATCCTGCTGTCGGGAGAGCTCCTCCTGGCGGCCTGGGAGTGAGGAACGGCATGGGAAGCCGGCAGTCCTCCACAATATATAATAACTCTCTATATATATACATAACTCTGATTACTGACACATTTTCTTCCATGCTAATGGACCAACCACAATGAACAGGCACAACAGCCTTGAAGAAAGTCCACAGTCTTCTCATGTCTGGTATGGCACTTCACTAGCTGTTATTATCTGTGAAGCTCAGTGGTTACATTTGTGTGATTAAAGTCCACCATCACAATCATCAGGGAGTTCAGGTGACTCTTCTCCAAACTTGTGTTGAAATCTGCCAACTGCTGCTGAACTTCATTCACGTTCACCTCAGGTGGGATGTAAAGACCGATGAGAATTATTGAAGAAAATCTCTAATTGAATAGAATGACTTACACTTAACAGTAAATAATTCCAGATTTCTGGAGCAGTGCTTTGATAATATGGAAATGTCATTACAGCAAGATTTATTAATTCAGAGACAGACACGGTCACCTTTTGACTTTTTACAAAGATCTGCATCTCTATCTGCTCTGTAAAGTGGGCATTCTGAGTCTGGAACAGATACATTAAGCAACATTTCCACAAAACAAACAACTGAAGTGAGAAAATAATCCTTTCTTGTGAGGAGAAGATGAAGTTCATTGACTTTGTTCCTCAGTGATCTGACATTAGATAAGAGCAGACCAGGAAGAGACCCTCAGGACCTGCGTGTGTCCCCCTCATCTGCTTCAGGTGTGTGTCACCTGGCCAAGAGTTTGCATTTCAGCCTCAGGGGTCACAAGTGGCAATTCTGTATGTGTGTGTCCTTGTTCAGTTGATTCTGATTAAAGTCCAGTCTCATCAGTCAGAAGAGGATCTCAACTGTAAGTCATTATCACTTTATGACAAAGAGCAAAGTTTACAGACAGAAACAGAAGACAGGAGAGCAGAGACCAAACAACAGTGGCTGCCATCTTCAGATGTGCATCAGCTTGGGTTTAGGTGTAGTTTAGATTGTCTTGTCGTTATGTTATTTCTGTTTGTAATTAGTACGATTGTAGTTGTGAACTGTTGCTTTAAATGTCAGTCCATTCCATGTATTCTGCATCCTGATATTGTCAGTCCTGAGACCTCCGTCTGGTTATTGAAGACCAAAGGCAGAGGTGCGTGAAAGTTGTTTGGAGTTTGCATATTTATTTTTGATTCTTGATTTCTTGATTATTCTCTGCTGTGGTCTTTAGATATTTCTTCTAAATTTTGTATTTGGATTTTGTTACTGGGATTTCCTTTAAGGCAACTCTTTTCTGCTCTAATGCTTTCTTTTTTTGTCATTCTTGTGCTTTATGTATATATTCTTTATAATATGTAAATATTCTAAACAGTCATCATTGCTTTATAGTTACAAGCTGGAGTTTTTGTGGTTTTCTCCCTCTTTTGGTGCATTATCATACCTTTGAAAGCTCATGAAAAGCCAATTTCCTGATTTTGGGCCTGACTTACGAAAAGCCTCAGCTCTGAGTTTGGGATTGACTGGGTTGAGTGAGCTTCTTCTGGGCTAACTAGTGAAGGTCCTGGCCTGCTTTTGTGGTATTTTATTTTAAGTTGCTTTGACTGAGGACAATGGGTCCTTTTAATTTTTGTATGGTTTGTTTGTTTCTTCACTCCTTCTTTGCCTACTTATGGCCAAGTCTGATCAGTTGTAATGTTGTTTTAATTATGGAAGGCTGTTTCAGAATTTGATGGCCTCGCTGAGCCTTCAGTATCAAGAACATCTCGAGAATCTCTGAGGTGCTTCATGAGAGCACAGACCTCTGCGGTGAGGTGTCTTACTGTCACATAGGAGTCACAGCTGGCAGTCCACACGTGACGTCTGTCACAGACGTTGGCCTTGAACACCGTTGTTTTTAGACTTTTTAAACAGAATCTTCTGTGGCTTATTAATATCAGACACAAAACAGGGGTATTGCTTTTGATTCAGTAGTCGTTTTGGCTGTTTGTTTGTTTGCTTTCTTTTTGCTTGTAGATAAGAAATTTCAAAATATAATTGAACCAACAGTGTCCTGCTGCTGATAGAAATGGCAGTCCTTTTATTTTTTTTAAGGGACCAGAAGAAGACATTCGAGTCAAAGGGAAAGCAAAAGTTCAAAACCATAAGGTGAAAAATGCACGATCATTAAATCAGAAATCACTGTTATTGATTCTTTTTTGAACAAAATTTGTTTTACCATAACCACTATCTAAATAAACAGAAGATAATCTTGTTGCTTAAGCTCAGATAATCAGGAAGTCATTAATTTATAGTACACACTAGCAACTGACACACAAAGTGGCAGCACCCATGATAACAAAGACAGAGTCACAAAAGACACAAC
This sequence comes from Polypterus senegalus, assembly GCF_016835505.1. Taxonomy (NCBI): domain Eukaryota; kingdom Metazoa; phylum Chordata; class Cladistia; order Polypteriformes; family Polypteridae; genus Polypterus; species Polypterus senegalus. The sequence continues at coordinate 231,527,386 of NC_053157.1, read as the reverse complement.
ATTATATAAACTAAATGAAATAAACATCAAACAAAAGGTCTGATAAAAAGTCAACATCTGCATTCTCTGAAACTTAAGCTGGAAATGTTTTGCCAAAACATATTGAGAAAACAGAAAAACACACATATTGTAAGAACATCATAACACAACTGACTCTGAACACACCATCAGGTCTGAGGAGACAACTGGCATGAAAACAGCAAATGAGGGGTATGACCCTCAGAGGAGCGAGCCCACAAATGATCTCACAGGCCATAATCCTTCTAATGTAAAAGGTATTCCACCATTGAAATCCAGTGATGAGAATCAGGAATGGATTGGATTTCACATTCCTCTGAACTCTCAACATGGACAGGAGAAGGTGGAGAAGTCGGCACATCATAAGGACACCGGACTGCACTGAACACACAAACACAGGCTCATCTCTTTGGTTTGGCCTGTAAATTCAGATGATTAAGATGTGACTGGCATGACCTTCATACCTTCAGAATGGTGACATCACTAGCTGTGCACTTCAGTGTCATTTGGTTAGCAATGCAATAGCAACTGGTCCACAATATGGCCGATGATACCTAAGACAGAGTTAAAAAAGATAAAAATTAACAATAAGCAAGGTAACCATTAAAAAAAGCAAAATCTGCAAGTCCCAAAACCAAAAATGAGATTGAAATCGGAAGCAGTGGTGTTGGTTTAAAGGTATGTTGAAAACAATTTAGAACAGGATCATGTGGAATTTACAAGTTTTATGAAATTGAAAAAGAACAGATCAAAAAAACGGTGAGAAATAAACTAAAGAATAAACTAAAGAAGCAACAGCAAGTGATTAGTGAATGCAAGACAACTGCTAATCATTTTGGGATGAGCTTATGAGGATGCGCAGCATTCAGAGAGTACCGTTAACCAGCTCACTTTGCCTTTTTATACCTTTGGACATTACATGGGGTTCCCCTGGATCCCCAACACTTTATCACTTTCTATTCCACACAATACGCTGTATACACACTGATCAGCCGCAGCATTATATCCTCCTGCCTAACGGTGCAGGTCCGTCTCAGGTGGCCAAAACAGCTCTGGCCCACCGAGGCATGGCCACCACAAGACCTCTGAAGGTGTCCTGTGGTATCTTCACCAAGATGTTAGCAGTAGATCCTTCATGTCCTTTAACTTGCAAAGCGGGACCTCCATGGATTACATTTGTTTTTCAAACAAATGAACCAGATTCTTCAGCAGATTTAGATCTGGGGAATTTGAAGGCCATGTCAACACCAAAAACTCTAAACTCTTTGTCATGGTCCTCAAACCATTCCTGAACAATTTTTGCCATGTGGCAGGGTGCATTAACCTGTTGAAAAAGCCCATCATCATTAAGGAACACCATTGTCATTGTTTTAGGCAGGTGGGACATGTCAAAGTAGCATCCACATTAACGCCAGGACCCATGGTTTCTTAGCTTAGTTTGTGTTGTTTGTCCTAATGCTACCAAGAAAGTCTTTGGTCCTCAGTCCTGAACTGGATTTAGTGGATTCAACAAAGGATGGACAGATGGGTAGTTACACAAGGTAAAGAGTAGAATGTGAGAGAGAGAGAAAGGAATACATTATAATATGCCTATAGTCACGAGCTCATGCCATCTAGGCATGCTAAATGGTTGTACTATAATTCTTTTTTGCATAAAGCCGTGAAAATGTTAAATTCCTCCTTCCATCATACCCATCTTCATTTTAGCAAGTAATAAAAGACACCACACCTTCTCAGAGTGCTCTATTCTGCAGTCACCTGGGGCACTGGAGAAAATGAAGAAAACTTGAAAACCTTATTATCAGCTGTGCTAACTGTATCAGTCGTGCACAGTGGATGGTGGATGACCAGCTGGCCGAGGTCATTCTGACTTTCATGATCAGAAACTGGTTGCCATCAGGCTTGACTATATGATTTACTCATTTCTGTCTTCTGACCGTGGCACTCCAGAGGTTTATTTTTCTACTATGGCCCATCGTAGCAGTTTTTCGTTTTCCTCTCCTCCATGTCAGTTGGTCAAACGATCACTTTCAGGAATCAAGAACTTCATGTACATCCTAACTAAATGGAAACTACTATGGACTGTTTGATTTGCTTTTGTATCTTTTTGTTAACTTTATTAACTGTTTCTACTCAATCGGTGGCCATGTATATATGCCTAGGTGAAATGTAGATATATATACTGTATATATTTATTTTTTTAGATATTAATTAGTTCAGGTTGTTCCATTGTCTGCCTTAGTGTATAAATATTTTACTTTTCTCATAAAAGTGAAGGTTAGTTTTGCACTTTAGTGGTTACATTTTGCTTAACAGTACCTGGTTGATTTTGTATTTAGTATACTTATATTTATTAGAAATGATCATAGTGTTAATTAATGATAATAATCTAAGTAAATGTGGTATATCTTTGTTTTTGTTGATTAATCTGTGGAAAGCACCTTGAGTTGCATGTAAATGTATGATAAGGTGCTATATAAATAAATGTATTATTATTATTATTATTATTATTATTATTATTATTATTTGTCGATTCATTAATAGCTACGGATACATAATCAGCCCTGCTGACTCCATCTATCATCTGACTTTGGATTTCCTCTAATACGTGAACTCAACATGCAGGAACCTGTTTCATATATTTATAAACTTTATCCATTAATTAATAACTTGCCATCTCCATTAAATGCCTAAAACAGACTGTTTAGTAGTACTAAGCAAAGGCTTTATTATGCTTAGCCAATATTCATGTAACATGGAGGGAAGCGCTTGTTGCTCAATGTTGGTGAGTCAGTGAATGGCTGGTTTATTTTCCTGCCACTTTTAGATCTTGATTTTCCCTCACTGGGCCTACAACTGTGGTGGATAAAAGAAGATCTTTATTCCAAAACTGAAAGGACACGGACCCCTGCGGACAAAGTAGAAGACAGAGGAAGTGCCCCCTGTTCTGTATCCCATTGTGAGTACGGCACTGCACTCCGCTCCTCTTTGAACACGTCCATGTTTTGTTGTCTGACGTCTGAACAGTCGATGTGCACAGACGCACAGGACACACAGACACAACATCTAGAGGTTCGCGGCCACAGACTTGACTGTTTGTGTAAAAAGACTGCAGACAAAATGTATCTCCTACGGATCCTTGTGGCTATATGGACATGCGAAACATAAAGTTTCTCTACTATCTTAGTTTAAGGGAGCAAAACATTTTAGTTAGGTTTAGTAGTTAATCTCTACTTTAGTTTTAAATAGAGATGATAAGCGAATAAATTGTAATGAGCCCCCCCACCAATGAGAAAAATCAGGAAAAGAACTTCAGAAATATTCTTGAGAGGCGCATTCTCCATTCTACTCACTCAGGGGTGAGTGTGAGTATTTGTTCCAGTGTTTAAGATTTTATTCGACGCCAACAACAAGTTACCTAGAAACTGACATTTTTGGAAAGTAAGAAGAAAAGAAAGATGAGGTTTAAGTAACTGGAAAATAGACTTCAGATGAACTGCTGTTTAAAAGAAAGGATAAGAATTTTACCAACAGAGAACATGCAACAGAAAAAAGGTTAAGTAGACATATTTGTGTATCAAAGTTACAGGTGAGAACTCACAGCCATTGGCACAGAGCACAGGCACAGCAGAACCAGCAAGGCGGCGAGTCTCATGGTGGTGCTGACACAGAGATGTCTGTTGTGGTCAACAGCAAGACCTCCTTATATTGTGGATCAGACAGGGTGGGGATGAGAACAACTGGGAGGAAAGCCAATCCAAAACAGATCTCGTTTGCCTTAGAAGAAGGACTAAAAGAAATTGCAGTCGAATTACAAACCGTAAAGGCCAAGTCATCAGCTCACGCTAAATCGTGCAAGTATTGTTCTAATGTTATATGCTGGAAACATTCTGTTGAAAGTAACAGTGTTACACTTAACAAGTCATTATTTGTGTCCAGTATCATGCGAATGAAAAATCAAGTAAACAGCAGCATCCGCACATCTTTCTAACATGAAATTAAGAACGTGACGTTGATTCTCTGCCCCTCACCTGCTATCCATCTGTCTGTCTGTTCTCGTGAAAAAATTCGGCGTCCAATGAACTTATTTTGCTGATTTATTTGTGCTTGTTTTTGTATGCAAATTTGTCTGATATACTAAATTTACATTCCAATGGAGCAAACCGAGTGTGTTCAGCAAGTTGTTGAAACAGAAAAGCCTCCATGAAGAAAACAAAGGACAATCTTCCAAACTGTCTGTCTTAAAACAAAAACTTAATGCCTGTTATCTTTATCACTTCCAAAATAGTTAATCAAGTCCCAGTTAACATCACATGTGAGATTTTCTTTTTTAAAATATATTTGCTAGGCTGCAGTTTTTAGGGATTTCTTAGTATGCAGTGATTGTTAAGAATACGTATTTCAGGTTTGTATACGTATTCTGATCAGGCCCAACATTTAAAGCACTGCCAGGTGAAGTCAGTAACACAGATTATCTTGTTACAATGGCGCCTGTCAAGGTTTGGATATTTTAGCCAGCAAGTAAACAGTCAGTTCTTGAAGGGGATGTGTCAGAAGCAGGAAAAATGGACAAATGTAAGGGTCTGAGCGACTTTGACTAGAGCTGAAATGTGATGGCGAGATGACTGGTTGGAAAATCTCCAAAATGGCAGGTCTTGTGGGTGTCCCCAGTATGCAGTGGTGAACACCTAACAAAAGTGGTCCAAGGAAGCACAACCAGTCAACCGGTGACAGGGTGGCAGGCGCCCATTGATCAATGATGTGCGTGGGAAGTGAAGGCTTGTCCTTCTGGTCAGATCTCACAGAAGATCTACTGTAACACAAACTGCTGAAAACCTAATGTTGGACATGAGAGAAAGGAGTCAGAACACACAGAGCTGTGTGGACGCGGATTGGTCTGAGTGCCCATACTGACTCCTGTCCACCAATAAAAAAGCCTACAATTGGCATGTAAGTGTCAGAACTGGACCATGGAGCAATGGAAGAAGATGGCCTGGTCTGATGAATTGTGTTTTCTTGGAGATCATGTGGTGGTCAGGTCTACTTACACTGTTTAGCTGGAGAAAAGATGACTGCAGGATGCACTATGGGAAAAAAGCAAACCAGCAGAGGCAGTGTGATTTGTAACATTACTTTGTGATGTTCTGCTCAGAAATATTGGGACCTGGCATTCATATGGATGTCACGTTGACACATTCCATCTACCTAAAGGTTGTTACAGTCCACATACACACCTTCATGACAACAGTATTTCCTGATGACAGTGACCTCTTACAGTGGGATAGTGCACCCTGCCAGACGGCCAAAATTCTTCATGAATGGTTTGAGGGACATGACAAAAAGTTTATGGTGTTGACTTGGCCTACAAATCCCACATATCTCAATCCAATTGAGCATCTGTGGGATATGGTGGGATATGGTGGGATGACGAACGTGATTCATGGAGGTCCCACATCACAACTTACAGGACTTTTAGGATCTCCTGCTAACATCTTGGTGCAGAATCCTCAGGACACCTTCAGAGGTGTTGTGGTGTCCATGTCTCGATGGGTCAGAGTTGTATCGGTGGCACGAGAAGGACCAACACAGTTTGAGGCAGGAGGATTTAATGCTGTGACTGTTCAGTGTATATACAGCATATTATCAATCAATCAATCAATCAATGAATTAGTTAATTAATTAATTAATGTAGCACTGTAAAAACAACATCAAGGCTGACCAACATGCTGTACAATAAAACTCAACATAACAGACACAATAATCAAGGAGTAAAAGAAACAGAAACACATAAACAGAGAGATTCATAATAAAAACTACACAGATCGTCAAGTGTGTTTTTAAATAAGATTTAAAGACAGCTAGTGAAGGAGCCTGCCTAACGTGCAACGGCAAATCATTCCAGAGTTTTGGAGATGCAACTGAAAAAGCTGATCACCTCAGCGTTTGCATTGTGCCTTAGGAACACGTCAAAGCATCTGGTCTGCTGACCTGAGAGAGCGAGACAGTACGTAAGGGTGCAGCAGTTCCGACAAATAAAGAGGGGCACAACCATTAAAAAATTTAAAAACAAATACAAGGAAATTAAAATGGATTTGAAAACGAATTGGAAGCCATTGAAGGGAAGCCAAAATTGGGTTAACATGCTCATGCTTTCTTATGCCAGTTAAAAATCGAGCAGCAGTGTTTTGTACCAGCTGCAGGTGAGCAATGGAGGCCTGGCTAATTCCAAGAAGAAGCGCATTGCAGTAATCTAGACGAGAGGTTATAAAAGCAGGTATCGCTGTTTCAAGGCTGCGTTTAGACAAAACTGGCTTGATTTTTGACAGCTGCCTCAACTGGAAAAAGTAAGATTTTACTACTGCGTTCACATGGCTATCAAGTTTTAAAGTGGAATCCATTTTCACACCTAAATTTGTGATCATGGATTTCTCAAATTGAGCCGCAGTGGAAAGGTCGATGCAGGGGTCCCGCTGGTGCTATTGGGTCTAAATAGAATGACTTCTGTCTTGTTCTCATTAAAATGTAGAAAATTTAATGCCATCCAACTCCTTATGTCAATAAGGCAATCAAGCAGGGGCTAGACAGAACATGAACCAGGGCGCTTCAGAGGGAAATAAACCTGACAGTAATCTGCATAAAAATAAGAGGAAATACAGTGTTGTCCGAAAAATAGCGCCGAATGACAGCAGGTACAAGGAGAACAGAAGAGGTCTCAGTTCTGTGGTACCCCAATGGGAGGGAAACAGAGGTGGAAGTAAAATCATCAATGCTGACACAAAAACTTCTATCAGAGAGATAGGACCTAAACCATTGGAGAGCTGAACCTGTGATGCCCACCCACTGCTCTATCCTGGAGATGAGGATCTCATGGTCTATCATGTCAAAGGTAGCTGTTAAATCCAGAAGCATAAGTAGTACACAATTACCAGAGTCCACTGCTAAAAGAATATCATTAAACACCCTTAAGAGAGAGGACTCAGTGCTCTGGTGAGTTTTAAACCCCAGACTGGAACACTTCCAGAATTGTATGTTCATCCAGGAAGGAGTTCAGCTGGGTGTAGATGACATTTTCCAAGAGTCTGTACAAAAAATGTAGCTTGGAAATAGGCCTAAAGTTAGACATAACAGAGTGGTCCAGACCAGTTAGTTTTTAGCAGAGGTTGCACAACAACTTGTTAAAAATTTTTAGGAACCACTGGAGGTTAAACTACTATTAATAATAGTAAGAATAGAAGGACCCAAGGTAGAAAAGACCTCCTTAAGAAGTCGAGGAGGGACAATATCAAGAGGGGAGCCAGACAGCTTCATAAATAAATAAATGAATACAGTATATTATAAGAAATAAACACAAACTTGTAAAGTGCTGGGGATCGAGGCTAACACAATTAATGTCTGAAGGTTTAAAAGGAGAAACAGAGTTGATTCCTGGTGATTTCTGGCCACATTTCTCACTGCTGAGCCACTTTCTTAGCATCTACTATGGGAGCTCCTGCCTCCTCATAAGCTCGTCCCAAAATGAGAAGAACTTGTCTCATATTCACTAATTACTTGCTGTTGCTTCTTTAGTTTCTTAGCTTCTTACTCATCGGTTCTTCTTAAATTTATAAATTCCAGGTGAACTTTTTCTAAATTCTTTTTATCAGACCTTCACCATCAGCACCGCTCTTCATCTCCATACTTCACATTTGTTCTGCTTGTTTCTGTTGTCATTCTGACCAAACATGACTTGGACTAAAGTTGCATGTAACATTTTTAATTTTTGTGGGTTTGGTCTTCACCACTCAGCTCAACATGTTAGATATGCTTACAATGTATTTCTTTATTTTTCTTTACTCCTCTCATGTTTCAGGTTTTAATTAGGTTTTGGAGCAAGTAGATTTTAGCTTTTTTTTCAGTCACTTTGTTTAATTTCTCAGATCAGGACTGAAATTCTTAAAATGTTTTGTCCAATCTGCCCCTCATCTTCTCACTTGTGCACATCATAGAAGTAATGTCTCATTGTTTTGAAGAAACTTCAAATGTTCTGGCACATTCACACTGATGATTATGTACAAGTGTCTGCTGGGTCCTACATTATCAGTCGCTTATGTCATGATGTTCAAAATGTTTTATACTGGTCTCTGTTGAATAGTCTTACCCCCAAAACAATGAAGCATTACTTCATCACATAAGTCATTACAGGCAAAATGGTTGAACTGTCATAATCTTTCAAGCATATTTTCTGTAAATTTCTATTTGACTTTTTCAGTAAATGTGCCCTGAATTTGGTGAATTGCTTTCAGGGGAATCTTGAATTCCACCATTGAAGGAGAATGTTTGAAGCGTCAGATCAACCGATGATCAGCCGGTCCTCTAAAGAGCTCAGAGGGACATTTCATGAACCTTCAGTTGTCAAGCAGATATTGAGAGAGCTCAGCACAATGTTTGAGTTTCTGACAATAGAAGAACAACAAGAAATGAACAGCCAGGAAGAAGAAGAGGAGCAAAAGTTTGTGGTGAAAGAGTCAGGAAGAAAAACAGAGGAAGAGGTAGAAGAGAACAAAGACACAGGTACATTTCTAATGATAAAAGGGCCACAACTGTGGACCACGTTCTCAATCTTGTGCATACAATGGCAGAGGCTGGTCGTATGGTGCTGAATGTTGGGACAACAACCCTATCGTAACTCGCGTTGAAATCGTAGTTGAGGAACTCCAGGCACTCGATGAACAGATTCAGAAACTCCTGTCCCGACGGAGATACCTGAGAAATCTGAAGGCCCGGCTGTTGGATAAACTGTCCTTGACATCTGGAACCGGCGAAACATCAACCCCGCGTTGTGCCGACCTCACCCCCGCGTCTCGTAGGAGCGACGCCGCTGCTGACCTCGGTGGATATCAGCTGTGCAGGCGGGGGTTCAAGGCCAGAGCACCTCCATCGTCACAGGCGAGCATTCTATCTCAGAACCGGTTTGACCCTCTCCGCGTCCCCATTTCGCCTTCAGCACCTGGTGATGTATTAGTGGTAGGTGATTCTATCGTTAGAAACCTTAATGTCGCATGCCCTAATGCAAAATCGTTTGTTTCTTGTTTTCCCGGTGCTCGTGTCCGAGATGTAATGAGGCGTGCACCAGCGATCTAGGGGAAACACAAGGAGAGGGCAGTTGGAGCAATCGTTCTGCATGCCGGCGTAAACGATATAAGGCACCGACAATCAGAAATCCTCGAGGCTGTCTTCGCAGCTTTGATTAAAGACATGAAGGAGAGGACCCCATCGGCAAAGATCTTCGTTTCGGGTCCACTACCTCTACTCAGACGATCCAACGAGTACTACAGTCGTCTGCTAGGATTGAACAACTGGCTACAGGGTTTCTGCAAGAAGAAGGATGTCGGTTTCATCAACAATTGGAATCTCTTTTTGTAAAGGCCGCGTCTCTTCAAGCGTGATGGCCTGCATCCGAACAGTTTCGGCGCCCGGGTCCTCTCCGAAAACACATCGAAGGTAATTTGTTTTTCTTGACTATCTATCTCTGCTCTTAACCCCTTCCGAAATGATACTGTTGTGCCAGGACATGATAAGTGTTTAATAGAATCTTCCGTTAAAGTGCACAACATTAATACTGTAATAAGCAATCTCAATGCACGTAGAAAACCTAGGAAATACGGCATAAACTCCAATAATCTAAATAAAATGACTATTTTAGAGGAACAATATATTAAAACTATAAAAACAGATCACAGATTAAACAAAAAATACACACAGAGCGGCGCTAATAAAAATAATTTAGTTCCCATTCCAAATATCAATAACGCACATAGTATTCATCTCTGCCCATCCAAAACATTAAATATGGCACTATTGAATGTTAGAGCTTTAACTAACAAAACGTTTTTTATCAACGATCTTATTAGTGATAAAAAAATAGATTTTATTGCACTAAGTGAAACGTGGCTTGGTTCAGATGGCACGGCTGTTTTAATTGAATCTGCGCCTCCGGATTAGTTTTACTCGTGCAGACCGCCAGGGGAAAAAGGGAGGCGGAATGGCGAACATTTACTCGAGCCGATTAAAATGTAAAGATGTCAGTTTTGGTAAGTTCAAGTCCTTTGAGTATCTCGCCGTTGTTATTCATGGAGATTCTCATGGAGTTCTAGTATTATCCGTGTATAGACTTCTTAAATATAACAAGTCTTTTTTTGAGGAATTCTCTGACTTAATGTCAATTTTAATTACTAACTATGACACACTCCTAATAGTTTGCGACGTTAATTTTCATATACTGTAGATAATCAGTGTGATCTAAAAGTAAAATTTATGAAGCTCCTGGATTCTTTTGATTTGAGGCAGCTTGTTAATCAGCCTACACATAAAGCAGGTCATATGTTAGACTTAGTGATTACACAAAGGACTGAAAGTTGATATAAAACAGATCATTGATATTGGTCTATCAGACCATTTTCTTCTACTTTTAATATAGAAATAATGATAAAAAACACTCATGAGAAGCATATTGTTAAAAAACGCTTCTTTGACTCGGCAGCAGCTTTAAAACTTACAAACATTTTAAGCAATCAGTCCGTTTATAGTGCCAGCTATAATAGCGAGGATAATGTAAATAGTAAGGTGGAAAGATTTAATACTAAAGTGAGAGCTGCTGTTGACATAGTGGCACCTGAAAAGACAGTTAAAATATCTTCTAGCATTGTTATACCATGGAAGACCCAAAGAGAGTCTGATTTAAAGAGAACATGTCGTAGAGCTGAGCGTCAATGGAGGAAGACTAAACATACTATCCACCACGCAATATTAAAAGTCAAATTAACAGAATACAATAACACTGTCCGTCTTGAGAGACGCTGCTATTTCTCCAAGATTATTAATAACAATGCTAGTAATCCCAGAGTCTTATTTTCTACAATTGATCGCCTACTAAACCAGGTAGCTCAAAGGAATG